>NW_009661370.1:1513745-1522516 GCF_000708025.1 Charadrius vociferus
TTTTGCTATACTAGCTCTTGCTGAGTGCTAAAATGAAAAAAAAAAAATAGTAGATGAATCACTTCATTAAGTATGTGAGAACTAAAAAAACCCCACACCACTGAATGTACAAAGTCATCTGATCCACTTACAACACTTGAGTTCTTGTAGACAGAAGGCTTCTGATGTCTGAGCCACAGGCGCCTCAGGACAAGACTTGCATCAGGGCAATAAGTGACCAAGAAGCACAAGGCAAAAATTATGATAGTTCAAAATAATCTACTTGCAATGCTATTCTTTCCAAACTGAATTAACGGCAATTATTTAACAATGACCACAGCCCAGATTTATAAAGGTATTTAGCATCCCCTAGAAAAAACTGTGCATGTGTGTGGAGGGGGGGGGAACGGACACTTGTGTAGTTTTAAAAGTGTGAATGATATTCTTTTCCTTCTTCAATGTGTATTAAGGCAGAGGAGAGCAAACAAAAGCTCTGGTAGGAAGAGAATGATACCAAAACTAAAAGTTATGTAAACCAATGTATTGCTTTAAGCAATCTCTGATGAAAGGGAAATTGCCAGTAAAAAAGCTCAGAGGTGTGACAAATATGTAAAGTCTTTCACAAAACCTGAACCTAATAGACCAGGCAGTTTTGAGATGATAAAACATAAACAGAAATCTATGTAATTACTTCTTGGCTGGTGTTGAACCAAGATATTGAACTGTTGAATTGATCCAACTTGGCAATTTGGTATTCTTATGCCCTTTTGTTTCTATTCCAGTTATTTTAAATCTAAATTTTAAAGGTGGAAGGGAGTACCTGCCTGGAAGTTCAGGAAACGTATTTATGAAATATGGATGCTTATATATCTAAACCAGAAATGGAGAAGTAACAGATTAAAACTGTTGCACAAGCTTCCAAAATGGCTAGCAAGTGGCAGTGTTTAAATCAATCATTAAATATATAGGATGAAATGTAGGAATGCTTTACTGTATCCTTTTTCCTTAGTAGCATTTGAATAGTGCTGCTTTTCTTGTTTGTTTTGTCTTGTTTCATGCCAGATGTTCTTATCAAGGGAAACAATGGTCGTGTGTTTTAATATTGATGAGTTGATTCTCCTGGGAATAATAGTATATCTACCTTCTCAGAATAGAAATTGTAGGAGGTTTTTTATAGTGTAATTACTATAATGCATTGAATTTTAAGTGCAACTCTTTAAAACTGTGGAAAGAACTTTTTGTTTATTATCTTTTATTTACTTTCAGAGTGACTCTCCTTTTAAAACTATGTATCATGTTTTGGTGGCCTTTAAAAAGTAAACATGTAAATCACCAGAGGTACTGCGTAGTCTGTCAAAGCAGCATATGCTAAAGCACCCTATAAACTATTAAATAATCATAATATTTCTCTTTCCAAGGTTAGTAGTTTATTCATTTAAACAATTGCAGAACAATTGCAGAGTAATTAAAGTACATTGCTTTAACTTTTTTCTTTTTTTTTCTTTTTCCCTCGAGGAACTTGAACATTGAAGTCCTGAAATTATAAATGATTTGGTGACGAGCTGAGCTTGCAATGCAGGCAATAAAAACCGTGGAAAAAGAAGTGACTTTTATAAAGGAAATACTTTTCACGGAATCCTTCCTAAAGAAACAAGAGTGCAGCAGAAGCCCGGAGAGCAGGCGGCTCCGTGAGCAGCAGCCATTGGAAGGAGCTGTCTGCAGCTCTCAGTGCTGTACTGAGCATGTCCCAGCGGAGCCCAGTGCAAGCAGCACATTATGCAAAAAGGCAGCTCTAGCAGATGGGAGAGAGGCACAGCAAGCATTTGCTTCACTTGCATCACCACCGCTTGAAAACAAATCTGCATCGCTAGAGGGGATCTCGCCGGCAGGCCAAAGGAATGAAATCTGGGAGCATGGCTTGATTGCTGAAGGTGTTGCACTCCGAAAAATCATGGGGAATCAAGATGGGAAGCTAAAGAAAAATGCAGCTGATGTGCATGAAGGAGAGGATGCCTCTGGGCCCAAGGATACAGACGGCACAAAGAAGGTATCGGGAAGCAGAAGGGGACTGGGGAAGCATGCAAAAGGAAGTGAATCTGGTAAGAAGAAGGGTAAGTCGGACTCGAAGGCCTCTGTGTTTTCAAATCTGAGGATCAGAAAAAATCTGTCCAAGGCTAAAGATGGGAATAGTAGTTCACGGGAGGATGTTTTGGAAAGCCAGGCCTTGCCGGCTGGAGAGCTGGACAGTACTCATTCAATTGTAACCAAAACTCCCGATATAAGCATCTCTGCCGATGAAGGGGGTCTCTCAGACACAGATGTTGAACATTTTGAAATCAGAAATGAAACTGTCCCAGCTGCTGTGGAGGCACAGGATGGACAAAGGACCAGCTCTGGCTCTGATACGGATATATACAGTTTCCATTCAGCTACAGAACAAGAGGATTTGCTTTCTGATATCCAGCAAGCTATTAGACTGCAGCAGCAGCAGCAGGGGGTAATTAACATTGGAACTGAGGACCTTGTCACCAAAACAATGGGCCGACACATGGCTAATTCGCAAGCAGCCCCCTTAGATCTTGAACGGTTTCTTTCAGTAACTACCACTGACAAAGAGAGGAGCCCAGACACTGAGGGGGCTTTTCCAGCAATATCTGAAATTGCAGAAAAGATTCCCATCTCCTGTGCGACTGAACGTGAACCGAAAGAAGCAGTAAATGGCACAGGCTCTCCTGGTAACGGCTTATCTGAAACACAAGAACGTAAGCTATTGATTGAGGAACAGGAACAGCTCATTGCTGGAGTGGATGCTGTAGCTAGTGAACTAGAAGATGATTTAAATAGAGCTGTGGTAGAAAACGGGTCTCACGCATGCAGCTCCACACCACCTTTTCCAACCTCAGTGGCAGATGCTGAGACTAAAATTGCCGAAGTGCAGGCTGATGATTTGCAGGGCTCAGTAACAGAGGATGGTATTTCAGATGCAGGCCGTGATCGTGCTGCTGAGACTCAAGAAGGGAAATGCACTCTGTCAGCCAGTCAAGAGGACCTGCATAATGGTTTATCCACAGAAATGAAAAATGGCATTTTGCCCTCCGATGGGACAGCAGGAAGTCCGATGCTTGGTTCCCGATGCTTTAAGCCCTATCTAATTAATCCTTGTTACATCAAAACCACAACCAGGCAACTGAGTTCTCCCAACCATTCACCATCTCCCTCCCCATCCCAGAGCCCACTTTTTACAAGGAGGCAGGAGTCTTTCCACAAAAAAGAAAAAGTCTCAATCAAGAAGCAGAGGTCTGCTAGTTTGGCAGGTTTATTTAGTCGTTCAGCAGACTGGACAGAAGAGGTATCTAATCACAAATGCGAGATAACACAGAAGGTGGGCTCTGCGGGCTACTTGGAGCACAAGGGGTTTAGAGAGAAATTTCAAACGGAAAGAGTGCCTTCGACTCATTCAAGGAAGTCCTCAGGGGTGCAGGCTTCTACAGAAACATTTCCCAATGTCTTTTCAGGTGAGTGACATGTGTTAAAGTTTTTTCCAGTCAGTCTTTGAAAATATATTTAAAATACTTGAATTCAGTCCTTTTCATGTACTATTGTCTTTACTTGTGCTGGCAGTTTTAAAATCGAAGGCCTGATCTTACAAACACAGTCACATTTCATTAATGAGTATAGCCTCTCTATTCAGCGTCAGCCTGGCAGTACTGCCAGTAAAGGAAGTGCATAACTCTTTGAAGTTTTTCTTTCTGCTTTTCTCCTTTGTCTAAATCCTGTAGGAAAAGGCTGGATGCCTGAAATTATAATTTTTGAAAAATGCTAAGAACTGCACTGTTGTAGGCAGACCAGCTCTCCGCATCTGAAAGATCTATTTATGCAAAGCTTTCTATAACTGTGATCTTCTTTGGGGTTTTCTTGTACTAGGTGCTGTTCTTAGGTACTGTAAATATTTGAGAGCTGCACCTGGTGTTAGACTGAGGCAGTGATGAGGATTTGCTTAGTACAAAAAGAAAAAAGCCATGCAAGCACAGATGGACAGCACTACAGAAAGGAACCAGTTTCCCCTTCAGAAGGGGGAAAGAGGAGAAGAAAATGTTAATGACTTGAAAAGGCAGCATAAAATGGAGAAGAGAAAGGAAACTGTGGGTAGTACAATTTGGTAGCTCTGGCAGGCTGCTGCTCAGGCTGCATAAGGTGACTCATTCAGGAAAGCATTCTTTTACCTTGCCTGTTAGGCAGCTTGCATCTTCTAATAAAGGCATAGGAATAGAGAGTTTACAAATGAAACTGTGTGAATAGATGGTTGTATTTTCCTGCATGTTGAGGTTTTTCCCCCTTTCTCTTTCCCCTATCTGACTTTTCTGTATAAAGCTAATCTATTCATAAATAAAGAAGGCCTCTGCCACCTAGGAGGTATGTATACACAGGAAACTCAGCAACATACTCCATTTATTTTTCACTTAAGAAAACTGTAGAACTAAGAGATTACAGAAAACGTGCCCTACAAGCATCCATTACAAGATTAAGACTGTTGAATCTATAATCAGGTTTGTTTTGAATGGAAGTCTGTTCTAGATGCTTGAGCACAGTAACCACATATGTACTGGAACTATTTGCAAAAAATGCAGTGAGAATTTTTTTTTTTCCTTCTGTGAAAACTAAACAGATAGTATGATTTATGAAGGCAGCAATGACATAATTTAAAAACCACATCTAAGAAAACAGTTAAGCCATCAACAACTGTTTTGCATAAAAAGACTATCTTGTTTTATACTGTAGAGTTAAAAAATTATATAACTTGTAATCATTTGCATTCATAGTTGCTTTCTTTGTGCATATTCTGCTGTGCTTGACATCATAGTAGTACTGGTGGATGAACCTGTCTGGAAACAGAAGTTAAAATTAGTGCCTTTTTGCACAGCAGCTAATTCCAGGAGTTTGAAATACTAAGGTAAAGCATTAACATTATTTTCCTGTTTCAGATCACGAGTATACTTTCATTCTTGAGTAGTCTTGAACAGAAATCCCCAGTTTCAGTCTTGAAAATTAGCATTCAAGTTTTTAACACAAAAAAGCCAGCCTCCTGTGAAGTGACCTGAATCTTTTTTTTTTTTTTTGTTTTAAATCCCTTCCACCTGTTTTATTAGCTTTAGTTTCAGACATCCCTATGTAAATTTTTACAACTTGAGGTGATCACTGCTTTCAGATTTATAGCATATAAAAAGCACACTTTTTTTTCTGTCAGCATTTGACAGCTTATAAACAACTCAGAGAGCAAAGCTTTAAATTGCATCATCAGTAATTAGACTTTCTTCTTTATGGTGCCAATAAATTTTATTTAGCAAAATTCAGGAACGTGGAATTACTTTTTAGAGACCTGTTTTTCAGGAAACAGACTGCTTCACATTTACTCATAAGGTTTTGATTGACTTATTAATAATTTTTGGTTTATTCTGTTTTCCCACCAATACTTTAGACTGTTGTTGTGAAGGCACCAATGACCAATGCAACAGTAGTTCTGTCTCTTATGGAAATTAGTGACCCTTATTTGCATGTACATACCAGCTGTCTTTATAGGCAGAGGACAATTATACCTTTCAGTTCATGCAGAAAAGCTTGAAATGAGGGAACTGGAAATGACGCGATAACACTTCATCTCCTTTTGATCATTCTTCTTATTTTGAAAAGTATCTTTACAAACTGAAAATTATCAAGAATATAAAAAAAACTAGTGTACTTGAAAAAGGGAAATTAAACTTAACATTATTCCAACAGATTGGCTGTCATTGCTGTAAGAGCAGAAAAGTCTCTTTATTTAAACCAGACTTCACAACAACAAACACAGAAATAACTTCCTTGTAATTTGAATACTGCTTTTGAAAAATGTTATTTTAACTGCATGCATGAGATGCGTCATTCAGGCATTACCATCAGTCTTTTAGATACCATTCTTTATAGTGCTTCATTTCTATCTTTAAAAAAAAAAAAATCAGCTTCTTGCCTAGAGCGTTAAATCCCATCTTGCTGTGCAGTGACTGCAGTGTTGCTCTGCATTTCTAACTAGAATCAAGTAAAATATTCCACAACGCTTTAGTCATTGATTTTAATGACAGGTTCTATGTAGATGACTGGCCTACTTTTACACTATATTGTGGTTTGGCTGTGTGCCACTTGGTTTTCACAGGGATCCATATGAATTCTTCTAAGGCTGTTTTAATGTGAAATGTAGATGGAAGCCAACAACTGGAATGGTGTGACTTCGCATATTTTAATTTTGCTTCATATTAAAAATAAGTAAAATGTGGTATTTCAAATATGATGTATTGGCAAAGCATGCGGTGTGGACAAATATATGGGCATCTTGTAATTCAGGCATCGGATCTATTTCTTTTACGATGAGGACAGCTGTATTTGAAATTGCAGTGACAGTAATTACAAGTTCTAGATTACCTGATGCACAGTGGAGCCATGGCTTTTATGTCGTGCTCCCAGGAGGACAAGAGCTGAACGTGAATGAATAGGGTTGGCGCTCTCACTTCAGTGTGTGGCAATGAATGATTTGCGCTAACATTAAGAGACTATCTTGGTGGGAAAATGAAATTGATGTTTCCAAACATTAACATAACTGAAACAGAAGAGCTAATAGATTAATTTAATGAAAAGGAGTTTATCCTCGCATTAATTTGAGGTGCAGTGATTGCAGAGGAGCTAGTAAGGGTGTCTGTTACATAAACTGAATATGAGTCCCGTCAGCTGCCCCAGATGGTAATTAAACTCAACCCAGACAAACCCATGCCCTTTCTAATCTCTGTTGGCTGGCTGTAACACATGTGCTGCATGAATCTCTTTCAAACAAATTATTTATCTTTAAATTTCTCATCCAAGGTTTATACTTGTCCTGTTATAGCTGTAAACATGAGACAAACAAACAAGAAGTCCTGGTTACCATAAAACAAAACCTGAAGTCAGTCCCATGCTTGTGCGCTTACGGCCGCTTTCTGATTTACAGAGTGCCGGCCTGCTTCCCACAAAGGCCACTTTATCTCACTGTGTTAATGTCATCTGCACCCACTTGCAGTTCCAGTGCAATGTCTGCAGGCATATACAAAGGTCTTACTATAGATAAGTGTGTGAAAACTTGAAAAAACAGGGTGAAAGTTTGTTTCTGAGACATAAAAAGTATCTAAAAAAAATCTACTTTCAAGTTGTTTTTTTTTTTATTCTGATTCATGTGATGATGTACACAATATGGATTTGTATCTATTGGCGTCCTGAGGAGACTATTCATTATGCAGCTGTTATTTAAGACTACTCATGGTTTATTGTTTCACTGATGATTTTTATTAGCAGTAACACAAATGTTTCTTTTATCAGCTGGTGGGGTGGTGCAGCCTCCTCTAACTAAGGGAGGTGCCCAGCAGCAACCCTTCATGTGATATGGGATCACGCACTACACTGAGCATTACTAGTAAACATCTGAAGGGAAAGATTGTCTTCTTTTTGCCTAGTAGACCCAAACCTGGGGGAAGGGGGCGAAGTGCTGCAACACTGCCCTCCAACTACAGTAAAATGTGTTTGAAAATGAGCTGCAATATGTTATTGAAAGACCGCTGACTGCTGATAAGTTGCTTTCACGTTACTGTGCCAGTACTGCAATATGGGAATCTCGAGCAACATGAATAATGTCACTGGAATGCGGTGCTGCCACAGGCTTGTTTTGATGGGGTCTCATGATTAATGCATCGATCTTTATCTAGAACGTCATTTGGAGTAACAGGTTTTGGTCATGGAGTTGAGTGGCTGTATCTCTTCTTCCTGAGCCGCTACCCTGTTCTGAGGTCTGACTGGCAGCCTAACTTGTGTCTGGCATAGAAATGTGTTGTCTTGGTTGCCTGCTGGTCTCTTTTGGGGTGCAAAGGAGGAAAGGAAAAATGACAGTTTATAGCTGGAGGTTCATGCATCTCTGCTTGGATCTGAGATGTAGTACCAGTATAATATCCATCACACATGGGATATGGCTAGAACTGGTCATTAAAGGACATTGTGTGCATCAGTGATTTAATTTCTGTGAAGAAAAAAAAAAAAAGCAGTGGATTATTCCAGTGGGAATAGTTATAGGGAACTTAAATTTGAATATATTTCTTGGATGTAATTGTGCTTTGTTATTTTTTTTAAACATTTATACATTATTTAATTGCTTGGGAGGGCTGGTTTGTCCGTTGGTGTTTTGCTTTTTTTTTTTTTAAACTGTGCATAGGCGTCTTCTTTGCAGAAAAAACTTTATTCCTTGAAGCAGGCCTCACCTTTTTCTCCATGCTGTGGTGTCTAAAGAAAAATAAACTTGGAATTGAAAAGCATCTCTAGGAGTATTTTAGGCTGCCTGTATGTGAGGGATCAAGTTCTAATGTGAATCATGGTGATAGAAAATGAAAAAATACTAGTTAGCCAAGGCATTTTCTTTGTACTGTAGTTTAACCAAGCTCAGGATAGAGCCAAGTGTATTCCTTATAAACTGCTCCTGCCAAAATTTGAACTTACATAAGGAGTAGTGGTGATGAAGTGTATGTGTGTAGCTGTTTCTGTAACTGTGGCTTTGATTATTTTTAGGTACATTTAAAAGCATCATTCTGTAGCAGCTAGGTGGCATAAAACAGTTTTTGGAAACTTACTTTTATGCATACATTTTATCTTTTGTGGGGATGAGGTGAGTTAATACAAGAGGAACAGGGCAGAAGCAGTGAGAAGCTGTGAAAGGAAGGTGATGGAAGGATTTGAGGACTTTACATTGTATC
>NW_009661370.1:1522570-1529062 GCF_000708025.1 Charadrius vociferus
CTTCAGAAAAGTTGACAAGGAGCTGTACACTCTTATTTCTTTTAAGCAGCAGCAACTTCCTGCATTCCTACATCGCAGTTCGTGTAAAGGAAGCTAGGGACAGCGCGATGGTCTGTGTTACCTTGACTACAAAATGACAATTCCTCATTTTATTTCTATATTGCTGCTGGTCAGAGTGAGTTTCCCTCATGTCGATGGAAATAGCTAGGCTTTCTGACCATGAATAGGAAGTGGATTATGTTTTCTCAGATAAATACAGAACATGACTTCTTTCACCTGTAGATGCATAGATGATAGAACCCATTAAGTCAGTTAGCAGTTTTGCAACAGTAAGAAGCAGTGATCATGAGATTGTGTGCATGTGTGTGTGAACAATGTCACAGTTGTAAAAGAAAATCCCAATATACACAAAATTAAATGGAAATGTATACATACAGAAGTACAAAAATGCTTGAGAATTTAATCTTCTTGGTGTCTTGACATATGCAACTAAATTGTGGCAGGTAAGCCTAGCCACAAATGGAATTTAACACTGAGACATTCTTATTTGTCAGTAAAAGTATGAATTGTTTAGTCTCGGGATCTGCATGAGATTTATCAGACACGCCAGAGCTCTGAACATGGGGTGAATTTGAATCAGGAGGAAGCATAGATAACTTTACTGTGGGACTAATTACAGGAGGCAGCTTTCATTCTAGAGTTTATTTGATGATGAGATCTGGCTTAGATGTCCCGTGAAGATGCATAATAGGTAGCATGTAACAGCGGAAAAGTAATTCTTATTATTTCCTCTTCCTTGCACTGATAAAGAAAAATCACTGTAAAAAAGAAGTCGATGCTGTAATAACAATATAATTAACTACACTAACATCTGCTAACAGTCACAGAAGAAAAGGTGGTTTTCATTAAAAAAAAAAAAAAAAACCCAAAACCAAACAAACCCAAACCAACCAAAACCAAACACAAACCCAAAACATTGCCTTCATAATAGAGGGTGTGTATCTAAACACTATTTTGTCATGCAAAGAGTCAAGACAATACAATACACTGAGAAATAGTTGAGAGAAATATTTGATTACATCAATGAAAGAACATGAAGGTCCAGTTAGAGCAAGGGAGACGTGCCTAGGTTTTATTCAGATGAAATCTAGAAGGCCATACCTGCACAAATATATAGATGTGCATGTGTATATTTTTCTGTTTCATGGAATGTAGTTCTAATGTTCTGCTTTTCCCCTTTCTTCATCTTACCCATTTTTATTTATGGATACAAAGAAGAAAAGCTTTTGTACATTGTAATGAATATTAAAATACCAGCAGTTATTGAAGTTGGAGGAGATGGTCAGGGCTTGGGTGCACAGGTTTCGGAGGGGAAAGAAAACTAAGGCATGCTGGGACTCTAATGACTAGGTTGAAAGAAATTTGTTACTTGTGTCCCACTTCAGAGGCTTGCTAGTTCAGTGCAGTTGTGGTTTGTGACCTGTAGCTGCTTGAACAAATACTTGGATTTACTTCTAAGGTAAAGATTAGCCAGAACGCATTAAATGTCAAATGAAATCTAGAACCCTTGGGGAATAAAGCAGTTTTACAAAATCGGGTTGTAAAGAACAGTGTGTATCAGTTTGGACTGATGAAAGACGCTGTTAGTAATAGCTGCCCAAAAAGGCATCAGAGGAACTTCTTCCTTTAAAGAGCTAGACAGAAAGAACTGTGGCTTCCCAGCAGTCTCTGAGAACCTGGCACAGAACACTGCCTTCACATCACAAATCACCACAGAAACTAAAAGGGTAAAGATGGGCAGAATTAAATACTTGCTGAGAGGAACCTGAGCACCTGGAAAACACAATATGAAAGTTGCCAAAGATGCATCTGGTGCCTTAAAAATTCAGTAGACAGACAAATATAGATTCTCTTTTAGCATAACCTGCTCTAATTAGGAAAGCTTCTGTAAATACTTCTGTAATCTGCAATAGTATTGCATTAGAACCTGAAGAGAAATCGTGGTGGGAGGAGACATGCCATATAATGTCGTGGGAGGGCGCTTCTTGTTTATATTTTTAGAAGGGCATTTTGTACTGTGTACCACTGTTGTATCATAGTTGGGGAATTGTTTGATATTTAAAAACTGCAGCTTTTTAAAGATATCTAGTGACATATAAGATACATTCGTACCTTTCGCTATAAATATAAAAGATATCTAGTGGAGGGCAGGGGTAAAAGCATATTTGAATACTTTGTCTCAGCTTATCCTGTTATACATATGTCATATATTACGGAAAATGCAGTGCGGGGGAAAGGTGTAAAATCTTAGTCACTGCAGAAGCAAAATTACAAGGAGCTTAATGCTCAAGTTGGGGAGACAGAATGCCTAAGAGACTTGCTAATGTGCAAGAATTCTGAAAGCACTGTCACAGGCCGTCACAAATATTTTAATGTATTTTGAAGATCTGGTGATAGCGAAGTTAGAATACCTGTTTTTTAGAAAAAGTGTTATATTGTTGTTATTGCAAACAATCCAGGCAATTTTAGTCGTCTTATTTTGACTGCAGAAACAAGCAAGGTTTTGGTATGAATCTTGAAGGAGGAAATTATAAGTTAGTTATTTGTTATATGATAAAAGGGTAAAGAAAAATGGAACAAAATGCAGCATGATTTTAGCAGAGATCAATAAGACTACATCGATAGCTTTCTAGACAAAGCAAGAGTGGTAGGAAGGAATTCATCTGTGTTTCCATAGAAAATGGCAACACTGCAGATCACTTACTGGAAGAGGAAAATGACTGTTGGCTTTGATAAGGAACATTGTCGTGTTACTTCTCTTCCACCAAAAAGGTCTACTTCAACCTAGTCTAGGCTTGGTCAGGCTGTGGAAGTTTATTGCATGACTACTGCAAGAACAGAACTGGGTCCTGACCTTTGTCCTGACATTAGTGTTTGCAGGACTCGACCTTTTCATCACCAAGTGAAATTTTCAGTAAACTTTATTCTTTCTGTATTATAATGCAAATTTCAAAATTATGGACTAGGCTGGCGTCATGAGTTCATTCATCAGGATCAAGATTTGCATTAATCAGTTTTTTACCTGACTGCTTCAGCTTTTTCCAGGATGATTTGTGCAAGTAAGGCATATGGTTAACTAATCTCTTAACAGACCGTTGAGGGTATGCTGAAATTGGTGTCATTGTGATGTCTCATAGCCAGCAGAAGTGGAGCAAGCTGTTTTAAAATACAGCTGCTTGGTTCTATCATGGGACACTATGGATAAAGAGTAAGATGGGTTTTTTTTGAAAACTGTTTGTTACATCCTTTCTGCGGTGTCTTTTTACTTCATTAAAAAGTCTTTCCTTGTCATCTTTATTTTTTGGGAATACCATTTTCAAATTTTTGCCAGACCTCTTGTTTTGTGGTTTTTCCATGTTTTATGTAACCAAGCTGTGAGAAAACTGTCATGTAGTTTTAGGAAAGTATCTGTCAATGAAAATTCAATCCCTTTAAAAAAAAAAATTCATAAAAAAGGCAACCCCCCTTCCCCAAACCTCAGCCAAAACAACCTCACAGGATGAGAGATCTGGAACAGTTTCCTAATCTAAATCAGCAGAGGATTAGAAACTCTGCAGTGAAAAAGAACAATAAATGAAGTCTCTAATCCTGGAATATTGGGCATAATCTCTCAGGTCAGGCTTCAGGCAAACAAGAGACTAAATTAATTTGTTATTTTTTTAGTGCAAATGTATATTTAATATGCATTTATGCAAGACTTGGGCTTGTTATTTGAAGAGAAGAAGAGATGGCTAGAGTACTGATTTCCAGTTCTGTTTCATTCCCCAGGTTCCACGTGCACCTTTGAAAACCTCTTCTTTCTCAGCAGTCACGTGTTGCATGTTATATTTAGGCTGACTGGTGCAGGTTAGCTGAAAAACTTGAAATTTGAAAAGCTTATGAAATGAAAGGAAATATTAAAGAAATGTAACTCTTTTGATCCTTGAAATATTAATTTTATATGTGGAATAGCAGTCACTCAGTACTTTGTATATTTGAGACCTAGGAAAGTACATTAAACAGTAGAAAGGTGAAAGTGAAGTGAGATTCATTTGCCCCTAGGAAATGGTTCAGCAAGCTTTTGCTGTGGAGTTTGTGGGAATACGATGAATGAATAAAACTTGTACTGTAAAGTATTTAAGATATGACCTGTAGTTGCAATTACTATCTCATCTACAAGTAAGCATATATGGAAGTCTTCGCAGTATTTCTGTCTCTTGGACATGTTTGTCCTCTTACGAAATTCTGGGGAATGTTTGGTGCTGCACAGTTCAGGTGCCAGATGATTAAGTCACTTAGCTGTGACCTTGATGGTAGTATATGTAAAAAAGGAGACAAGAAAAAAATTGGCAGGAAGGAATGTTTTAGGGATATATGTGGCAGCAGATATCTGAATTATAGTATTTCCTAACTTTTGGATGCTGTAGAAATCAGCTTTTCTTTTCCCACATTTTCTGCTCTTTTTTTTTTTAATTTGTATTATGATGTTCACAGTTGCAATCCTTTGTGAATTGAAAAGCCATAATAAGACTACAATTGTCTCTTTATATTTTGCGAGACTGTTAGAAAATATATTCTAAATGGAAATACATCACTTTGTCCATCTCTTAGTCATTTTCCTTTTTTTCCTGTCCTAACTCCCAAAAATAGACCACTGCCTGTAGTACTTTTGGCTTCAGAGCTTATGAAATCTCTTTGCTGTGTAAGCATTTATGATCTCATTGAAGTGGGAAGGAAAAAAAAAAAAAGAAGAGTAAACCGGAGAAAAGAGGGAGAGCTGATTTCAGTTTTTGAAGATGTAAGCAGTACGTGCATGAGTCACTGTTAACCCTTGACGTGACTCTGAGTAGGGTGTTCAGGACTGGTATTACACTGAAGCTGTTTATTCTGCATTGGGAAAAATTAAAACTGAAGGTCTGTCTCCATTCTTTATAGGTTAAGATGTGCTGATGCAGCTTCTGTGCTAATGGAAGTGTGGTGTAGTGGTCTGGTTGTTAGAGGGGATCGTGGGAGATCGGCCGAAGGGGGAGCTTTTAGAGTAGAACTCATTTGAATCATTAGTCTCAACTTGTGCTCACTGACAGCTGTGCTCCTGGGCTTTTGCAAATGTAGTGTAAGGAGGATAAGAGACACATCTTTAAAGATAAATGTGAGGTTATAACAGCATGATCCCCAGGGAAACAATATTGCAAGCTCTGCTGTAGTGCGGGGCCTCACTGCAAGCACGTGTGGCTCTTTAGTATATCTGTAACTACTGTAGTTTTCTCCTGATCTCTCTTCCATTTGTCCCTCTTGCTCCCCTCAATAATGAAGCAAATCTAAAGGCAACAAAAACAAGCTTATGTTATTGCTAGTTATTAAGGATTTTATTGCTCAACTTGGTGCTCTTTGAAAGGTTGGTCTTAAGCAGACTGGACAGGAAAAGACCTGTAATGTGAATTCACTGAGTTGGGATTTCCCTGTATTTCTCTGTGGACACTACTGAACGTGCTTTCAATATTCAATAATGCCACAGGCACACCTGCATTTCAGAAGAGAGTAGATCCTTATTTTTAGTGTTTGCTTAAGGAGACAAAGTTGCCCTCGGATATAAGGTAAGTGTAATAGAAAGACCAAACATGCTTCTGTGCAAAGCATTTGACACTGTCCCACACGATATCCTGGTCTCTAAATTGAAGAGACATGGATTCAACAAATGGACCACTCGGTGGAAAAAGAACTGTCTGGATGGTTGCACTCAAAGAGTTGCGGTCAACGGCTCAATGTCCAAGTGGAGACCAGTGACGAGTGGCGTTCCTCAGGGGTCGGTACTGGGACCTGTACTGTTCAACATCTTTGTTGGAGACATGGACAGTGGGGTCGAGTGCACCCTCAGCAAGTTTGCCGATGATACCAAGCTGTTTGGTGAGGTGGACACGCTGGAGGGGAGGGATGCCATCCAGATGCACCTGGACAGGCTGGAGAGGTGGGCCCAAGCCAACCTCATGCAGTTCAACAAGGCCAAGTGCAAGGTTTTACATCTGGGTTGGGGCAATCCCAAGCACAAATACAGGCTCGGTGGGGAATGGCTGGAGAGCAGCCCTGAGGAGAAGGACCTGGGTGTGCTGATTGACGAGAAGCTCAACATGAGCCTGCAATGTGTGACTGCAGCCCAGAAGGCCTACTGTATCCTGGGCTGCATCAAAAGAAGTGTGGCCAGCAGGTCAAAGGAGGTGATTCTGCCCCTCTACTCCACTCTGGTGAGACCTCCCCTGGAGTACTGCATCCAGCTCAGGAGCCCCCAACATAAGAAGGACATGGACCTGCTGGAGCGTGTCCAGAGGAGAGCCACGAGGATGATCCGAGGGCTGGAGCACCTCTCCTATGAGGAGAGGCTGAGAGAGTTGGGGCTCTTCAGCCTGGAGAAGAGAAGGCTCCGGGGAGATCTTACTGCCAGCTTCCAGTACCTGAAGG
>NW_009661370.1:1529163-1541251 GCF_000708025.1 Charadrius vociferus
TGGTCTAGTGGGAGGTGTCCCTGCCCATGGCAGGGGGGTTGGAACTCGATGATCTTCAAGGTCCTTTCTAACCTCAACCATTCTATGATTCCTTCTAAAATAGGCAACCTGTCCCATCAAAAGTGACTCATAGTCCAGGTCATGACAGACAAGGTGGTTCAGATTATCAGTACTGATGGCCAAGGTCTGTAGCAGTTGGGGCCATATGGAAGGAGGAATAATGAATGCACACAGACGCTTGTACAGGCCAAGGGGAGTGGGATTATGATATTAAATTACTATATTTGTTTATATATATTATATATAATAGTTAATATTTTACAATATTTCATTATTATATGAAACAATGCTTGTAGAATGACTTTTGGTGACGTAGGCTTCCTTTTTCCCTCCACCTTGCATTTGAGTAAATATTGTTGCAGTAAGTCTAAAATTGAAAATGATTGTTCAAAAGTACAATTACTTGCATTTTTCAAAAAGGCATATAGTATGAATGGAAACCATACTGTGACTTGTGAATTTTTATTCTGCACTGAACATCTTACATGTTCTACTGTTGTTGCCAGAGGTGGGTTTGAAGAACAATGTTACTCAGGTCTTGGTCGTAGTGATAGGCTGAAGACTCCTGTCATACAGGAGATTGTAGGATCATAGTGCTTCATCTTAATGAGAATGGGAGGAAGCAGCAGATGACGTGGAGGTGGAGAACATGGAATTCGGAAGCTGAGCCAGTGGACCTAGACTGAACTATGGCAGCAGAAGTATCACAAAATATCCATAGAACACCAGAGTACCTGGTACTTCTGAACTTAATTTCATGTTCCCATTCTTTTAGTTAATTAATTGTGTAATCCTTTGTAAGAAAAGAAGAAAGAAAAGTCTTCTTATCCCTTACTGAGATTTAATAAGTCATTCTAAGCTCCTAAAAAAAAATAACTTATTAGTTTATAGTCGCCTTAATTGCTGGAGGGTTTTGGCAAGATCCTCAGAATACTGATTTGATCTAAGGGTGAAACTTAACTGCAGTTTTTCTCTAATTTAAAACTTGATACGCTTCCCATCCCCCACCAAACTAATACTTAGGCTAATGGTAAGAACGGGCTCCAGGAACTTCATGACCTGGGATTTCTGGGAAGAAGAGTAGTTTAAAATATAAAAAATTGGAACTTCTTTAGCCTTTTAGGAAAACAAAAAGAGTGCTGAGAGATCTTTGTTCTTTACTATTTTCATGGAATGTATAGGCAACTAAAAGAAATTGCTTTACCATTGCATTTAAATCCCTGTAACAGAAATAATTTAATAATTATGAAATCATTAATAATCTAATTATTTCAGGTTACTTGCAACTATCTTCACTTATTACCTCATATTTGTATCTTACATGAGGTGATTAATGATGATGTCTGAAGAAAAAGGCTGTTGTTGCATTTTCTGTATAAACCAAAGATGAAAAATTGTAGCTCAAGATCTTGCAGTTGAAGTTGACTGGAATTTAGCCTATGCAATAAATATGGCTGTGATTTGGGTTTTGCTGTTTAAGATAGAATAGATTCAGGGATTAATGTTGTACAGTCAATTTCACGCCTATAGACACAAAGTCATTTTAATTTGAATTCATTCCAAACGTGCAGTGCAGATAGATGGGGTGCTGGCAAACCTTTTCTGTTTCGAAACAAAAGTATTTAAAAGCCTGTGTAGGTCAGTGTTAAAGAGGTACTTTGCTATACCTAAACAAAAATATTTCCTTCGTCTTGCCCTGAATCAAAATCATAAATGTGATTCCTGTTGAGAGGAACAAACATCTCTTGCTTTGACATCAGTGCAGGCACAAGTAGGGTCAGAGGGCTGCGAGGCAGGGGTGAATTTGGCACCAGCCTCCCCGGGCCACAGAGGACTTTGGAGCTGGAATGCTTCCACTGTAGTGACTACTGGCTTTTACCTGAAAGGAGGTGGAAGAGAAATATCAGATGGCCTTAACAAGGGAGCAACTAGTTCATGGTAAGCAGTACCTTTCAAATGTTGTTCTCCCATGTAAAATAGCTTTAGCTATTTACCTCCTCACTCTCCTTTAGGAAGAATATGTATTGTCCTTTTTCCAACTTTGGCTGGTTTTTATGTTCAATGAGGGGTGGGTGGTTCCGACACTTGTAATGACAATTCAGTTTGATGATAAGCCCTAGCTGGTTAGGTACACAACTTCAGTGGCTTAACAGTCTGTTCTAAATATATTGCCCAGTAAGTGCTTTGAATATATAACCCATTTACTGTTGATACAGAGATTTTTTCACAGCTGTTCGCAGTGAAGCTATTTCTGAATGCATTGAGAATTGAACTTTTTTCAGCTTGCATTTTGTAAAATGTGTTAACTGAACTGGCAAAATATATTTCTGTAATTCAAATTTCTGTGTCTTTCCTCAGGTCTTCATAGCAATTGTAAGGAACACACAAGCTGTGCTAGAGCACAGCTATATCCAAACATTATTACCTTTGTGTTGAGAACCTGTATTTTTTTAACTCAACGTATATTTGATGGAAAGGAGAGCTTAATTGTACTAAAGTTAGTTTGAGTTAAATGATTAATTGTTTTAGGTTAAGAAGTACTAGCTAATATCATCAAATAATTTTTACTACCCTGTTTATTCCAAGATTGATAATACACTGGAGAGAATGCTTAAGGCCCAGATGGACAAAATGGCATAAGTAATGCTGAATACAGTAAGAGAAATTAAGTTGTTTAGGCAATAGTTAATCTAATCACTAAGAAACGATAGTTAAGAATCACTCTACAAATTCAACTGCAAGTGGATGGCAACTAAGATTCTGAACCAAAGTATTTGATCTTTAACAAGACTGTTAAGAAGTGCTACAAAAATTAGCAAATGAATCAGGGGATTAAGGAAAAAAGGCCTCATTTCCTTTTTTTTCCATTTACAGTTATTAGTCATGTAAATTACATTAAAGCAAAAAATGGTGGAAGGGGCTATTCTGTTTCTGGATGTCTAGGAGAAGACTTTTTAAACATGACAAGATTATTTAAATATGGAAACATCCAGACAAAAAAAATATGGATATACCAAGTCTGACAGTGAAAAGCCATGGCTAACACTGAATATTCAATATAGCATGAAGAAGTTTTCTTCATATAGCATGAATAGTTTTCTTGCATGGTCCTATTTTTTGTATGTGTGTGCAGAGTGCTCTTCCTCTGGTGTGTTTCCTTCCTATTATTTTTTTCTTCTGTGCATTTTAGATGACTTCAAAGAATGACTACCCCATTCATCCTCATAACTTGCAGTCTCTCATTTAACTAGATGACTTTCCATGTTGTTGAACTTTACTCGGTGATATAAGGTGATAAGATGGTAATATGAGGTGCTTTGTCCCAGAAATGCTGCCAGTTGATGCTCTGGTGTCAGTGTGATGCCAACCTTGCGTTCTTATTTTTCTCTAAAACTTGCTTATATAGCTTAACCTCAGTATTTACAGCTAGGAGAATCCGTTCATTGCAGTAAGAGAGTAGTAGCCTGGAGGTTTTTCAGTCGTCTTTTACAGCACCACTGAGCATTGGCAACTACAACCCCAAAGAAAAATTATTAAAACAAATCACAAAAACAGTCAGCAGATAGCTCCCTATTCGTGCTTCGCTTCCACGGTTTCGTGCTATTGCCTTTCTTCATGTAGGGGATTGCTGTACATTGCTGCAACTGTGGGTAAATTGTTAAAAATTGCAGTCAGTAAGAAAGCCTGTCTTCAATTAATTAATGACTTTGAAGATTTAATAACTGAACTGTATCGTTAGCTAAATAGAGGGATATGTTGAATAAGCAATTATGTTATCATCACCTTACAGGTGATGAAACCAAAGAACAGAGGCAAACTAATCAGCAAACATAACAAAACCTGTATATCTTACAAGTTTATCCCCTGGCTTATCCCCTTGAATGTACTGTATTGTGTCTAACAAAAGGCTAGGAAACTTGGTCTAATAATTCAGATCTTTAGATGTGTGGAGGAGAATCTTAGAAATAACTTCTAACTTTTTAATGTATTCTTTATTTTAGGCTGTATTGCCACGTGAAGTTAAAATAATACAGAAACTTTGGGCAAAAAGTCACTTACAGTATCTTTTTTTAATTGCATCCAGATGTTTAAAAACAAATCTTTTTAGTATATTCAACAAGCCTGGGAAATTTTGCATTTTGAATAAAATCAACATTTGAACAGAAATCTTGCATTTGTATTTACAAAACATTATTATTATTATTATTATTATTATTATTATAACTTTAAATGACACTAAAATGCTTTCTTAATGCACTATATTTTTTTGTGGAAAATATCTTTGGCTGCACTGAGTGGGTGGAAAAAACAGACTATAGAAACTGATTTAGGTACAAATTGTATTCGCAGCTAGTTTATACTAAAACGTGAAATTAACTTTATTCTGTCTGCCTTTTCTCTTCCAGTAGATCTGTTTCATATCTTTATTTATATCCTGTTAATCTGAACTTTGGCATCTTTTGAAATTTTTGACCTTAATCAAGAATTTAATGTTCTTACAATGTACTTTACTACAGCCTGTGTGTACAACTAATTTTTGCAGTCTCTTTCTGGCTAACTGCAGACAGCACAAAGGTCTTTCAAACTTCTAGCATTGTCTCCTGTAATATACTTTATAACATATGCCATCCTTTCATGCTCTGGTGAGATAACAAAGAAAACACTTTGATCATAAAATCTGGCCCTGTAATAGGAATAAGTCTCGTATCTCATTCTTCAAAAGTTTTACTTCTCTGAGTTGCTGCTTGTGGCATCACATTTTAGTTTGGAGTGCTTTGCTGCTCTGGAGCTGTATTAAACATAATTTTAAACAGAATAGTTTTCAGGGGTTTTTTGTTGTTATTCTTTTATTGAGAGTTTATCCAAAGAAATAGAGCACAATTTCTTAAAAGCTATGATCATTTTATGATTCAAAAAACAAGGGCTTATCCCAAGAGTTGGGGAGACTTGATTCTATAATAACTTTGTGTGAGACCCTTGGAAAAAGTGACTTCATTTGTTGGTAATATCTTGGTTTTGCCATCAGGACAATTGTGTAATATAAATAAATAGGAAAATGTTGCTACAATAGCATCTTATGATTTTTGTTCTTACCCTGCAGTGCAGCCAAGACAATGTATATTTTCTTAAATATCCTAATCAGTCAGGCTACAGATCAGTTCAAATTATGACGTAGAAATAATTTATATTAAAGACTTATTATCAGCTACCTTTCTCAAGTATTCTTTTATAATTTCATATTTTTACTTCTAGTAGTTTAGATTTGCAATACACATTGTAATGCCTAAATCTTTGTGTCTTGTAGACAGGTACAAATTCTAATTGATCTGTGTCATCACCTTGGCAGGACGAACTCTGCTGGAAAAGCTCTTCAGCCAGCAGGAAAATGCACCACAAGAAGAAGCAGAAAAACTATGTTCTCGTATTATTGCAATGGGTCTTTTGCTTCCGTTCACCGACTGCTTCAGAGAACCATGTAATCAGAGTGCCCAGCAAAGCACACCCACGTTTGATGTAAGTACCGAAAAGGTTATCTTTTGTCTATTTTGCCAAGCGGGGTGTGATCTGTCAATGGTTTATCAGTCCTGAGAGAGTTCTGTTAGTCCTTTTAATGAAAATTGCCCTTATGAGAGTGCCCAGCTATTTTTCTGAGCTGAAGTGTGTACACCTTTGTACCCAAGTAAGTTTTAAAAGTTTCTTCCATAACTTGACTTCTTAACTTTTTAACTCGTGTCTAATTCTGCTATACTGTTCTTTATCCGTTGTTTTCATGAAGTCTTTTTCTTTGCATCAAACCACTCTATAGGACTACCAACACTCCAATACAATAGCTGCTTCACCAAAAATATAAATTAAAGGAACGACAGAAAACAACATGTCACAAAACTTTACAGAACCCAACCAGGATGTCTATACTAGATAATTTTTTCCTCCTGAAAGGCTTTTGGTACTAAGTAGTTAAGGGTTCAGTGCAAATTTGCTGGCATTCCAGCTACAGCGTTATCTGTGCCTTTGGGCTATCTGGCCAGAGTGCTGTTATTGGTGGTGTTTGCATGCCCTTACAAAACTGTGGTGCAGGCATTGCCCAATATACTTCTCCCTCCTCTTGGATAATGAGTTCAACATGAGGATGTCTTTCTACTGTATGATACTGTACAGCCCATGAAGTTTTACAGTGAACTTAAAAAAAATAATGATCCTTGCCATTAAATTTTCTTTGACACTTCTTTGTACTGGTTTATGTGACTGAAGATAATCGGTGTTTTTCTCTTCACTAATTAAATTCAAAACAATGTACAAATATTAACTAATCTACTTAATATCTTACTGGTATAGTTAAGATCATCCCTATTCTACACATTAAGCTGAAGCTTGGTTAGAAATACTCAAAAAATTATTGGCATATATATGAGAGAGCATGAGTCCTTTTGAATCTTTCTCATCTTCCCTAAAGAATAGTTTAACGCAACCGTGTAGAACAAACTTGTCTGATGAATTCTTAAAACAAACAAGGCTTCCTAGATAACCTAGCTTATCTGCAAAATCACAGAATCACACAGAATCACAGAATGGTCAGGGTTGGAAGAGACCTCTGGAGATCATCTAGTCCAACCCCCCTGCCCGAGCAGGGTCACCTACAACAGGTTGCACAAAAGGGCGTCCAGGCGGGTTTTGAATGTCTCCAGAGTGGGAGACTCTACCACCTGTCTGGGCAGCCTGTTCCAGTGCTCTGCCACTCTCAAAGTAAAGAAGTTCCTCCTCATGTTTAGTTGTAACTTCCTATGTTCAAGTTTGTGCCCGTTACCTCTTGTCCTATCACTGGGCACCACTGAAAAAAGACTGTTCCCATCCCCCTGGCACCGTCCATTTAAGTATTTATAAGCATTAATAAGATGCCCCCTCAGTCTTTTCTCTAGACTAAAAAGACCCAAGTCCCTCAGCCTTTCCTCATAAAAGAGATAATCATTCCATGGTCCCTCTAACAATATTCAACCTTTATGTTTTGTTTTGTTTTGTTTTTTAAACAATGTTTAAAACATTTTCAAACTGTTTTTTTAAAATAATTGAAAAATGTAGTGCAACTATAAAGCTGAGGTTATTTAGACAGCCATCTGAAAGTGTTTATCGTTAAATATACTCGAGAAAATTACTGGAAAAGACATGTTTCTTATTTCTCAGGTTGTTTAAAAGTCTGGCAATGTTTTCAGTTCTGCTTTTACCATATATTCAGCTAATCTCTTCTTTGGAGTATTGAATACAATATTCTTTTTTAAAAAAAGTTGCTCCTCTACTTATAAATGGATTTTATCAATTAGAAACGTGGAAAGAAGCAGAAGAGGCTTGTTTGTTAACTGGTATGCCATGCTTTGTCTGCGTAAGAGAATTAGTTATCTTTCATTGACCATATCCAACAGGATGAACTTTCTAAAAAGAAACAGTAGCCTAGCCTAGTGCCATGTGAACAGTGTGTCAAAGTCAGCAATTTAAAACGTTGCTGGTTTATCAGTGATCTTAATTTGAATTGGACTATCAATAAGCCACAAATGCCCTGTTGTTATTTTTCTGCATAAGTCCACTAAATAGATGATGCTCCTGTAAAACAATGTCAGAAGTAGTGTAAAGCCCTGTGTGTGTATGTAACTAGTAGTGCATCGTACTTCAAAGAAGCGTATATCTGTCTTGAACACTAGGATTTCAATAACTGAACTGCACGTGGCACAAATGTGAGAGCTGCTGCTCCTGAGTTTCAGAATATGTTTCTGCTTCAGGCCTTGGTGGCCACAGTACAGGAACTCGTACCTGTTTATTCATTACATGCCCTGCAAGGGTGAAAATGTTTAGAACCTGCAGTATAAATTCTAGTGGCTGAGAACTTCAAAATTGGGCTTTTCCTAGCTGGTTTTGCTTCTTGGAGCAATTCAATAAAATATGTTACAGAAAATAAACAATAGCAGTTATGTAGGGAAATTAAACAAGTTTTTTCACACTAATTGGTGATGCTGTATAGTACTTGAAAAAGAACGGGTAAGATCTGTGACTTGTGTCCCCTCTTGCATCTGTCTCTGTTTCTGTACTTTGCTTTTTTCTTATTTCTTTGTTTGTTTGTTTGTTTTTTAAATTCATTAGAGCAAGAGTTTAATCTTGATCTAACCATTGATTTAAAAAACAGAGGACTCAGACTAGCTTTAAGTATTACTTAAATTTCACCCGTCTAAAATTAAGAGATAAATCATCTTTGACCTTACTCCAAAATTGGGAGCACAGCCAGTCCCATATTCTTCCTTCATCTTTGTGTTCATCACATGTGCCTCCAGTTCCATCCTGGATTGCCTCCAGTTTGGCTGGTGTCCTTTTCACTCAGCTGAAACTGCCATCAACAAAGCTCCTGTAACCCTGTCCTGGTCCCAGCCAGGTTTGTGTGCCACCTCATTGTCCTTCCTCTCTGCTACATCCAGCTCTGGTGCTTGCTTGTTCCTTAACGTTACTCATTTGGCTGTTTTGATTTTTGTCTTAGTCTGGTTCTTATAAAGTCTCTTAGGTCGCTCCTTTAGCATGTTTTTTTGCAGAATTGCCAACTTTTTTTTCCACTGAAATCCTTCCGAATCCTTCCTTTTCTCCTTTTGTGACTGATTCCATGTATTTCTGAGTTTTAATTTACTGTTTTTTAATGTTGAATAAAATCCATGAGTCCCCTTTTGCTCAAGTGTGGTCCCATAGACTTTGTTTTTTGAAGATGTTAGGTTACAGTTTATGAAAATAATTCCGTAAGTTTTGTTCATTCTATGATCTATTGCTCATGGCTTGAGATGAATATAAACAGATTATTTAAAATTCCTATTCTCTCACACTGATCTCCTTTTCTGGATGTTCTCCAGTGAATCTAATTTAACATGACCAATACTGAACTCTCTGCTGTCTTGAAATGTTTGCAATTGCACACTCTGATTATATTCTCATCTTCTTTATTACTCAGGCCCGGTGGTCACCTCTAGTTCTCCCTGTCTTTCAACTATATATCCAAATCTTGTGTCTGTTTTCTCAGTAACACACAAGAGATCTGTTTGTTTGTTTTCTCCTTTCTCCCAAGATATTCCAGGCTTCAGTGTGGGCCTGTGCCTCACCCCATTATAAATAATAGTACACAACATCTTTTGCTTTTCTCATTGGATCCTATTTCTTTCTCTTCCACACTGTCTGACTGCAGTTAAGCAATGCATTAAGTGTAAGGACAAATTTCACAGCTCTTAGTTTCTTGGGCTAGTATTATAATGGCTTCTGGAAGCCAGTTTAAATTAAATTCTTAGCACTTGTATTTCTGGTGTAGGTTACCCTTTGTGGACGTGATGCTTACTCCTTTGTTAATATATGGCAAACATAAAGGACCAACAAATATCCAATGAAAGCAGAGATCTTTATAGAACCAGCAACTGTCATTACATTTATGTTGAGGATGGTGTGCAGTTTTCAGAGCCTTATAACTCAGATTTTGGATAGATTTTAATGGCGATTGGAAATGACATATTCCTGAAGTATCTCTGACCTTTTGGTCAAATTTCAAATAGTAGCCCAAAGGATAGAAACTTTAAAACTGTTTTAAGAACTCATGAGAAAACTTTCATGTTGTATCTTGGCCCATTTTATCAATTATTTCTTTTGAAACAGATTGTGGCAGACACCCAGAATAAAAGATTAGTCTGAAAAATACAACTTTAACAAAGCTTTAAAAGTAACAGAAATAGACAGGGTTGGGATTTTTAAGATGTTTGCTGTTGAGAAGTAGTGGAAGCTTTCACTGTAGCTCTTCCTACCTACTCTTCTCATAATGTAAAGAGTATCTTAAAATGTAAAGTAGTGTACAATGGCACATTCTCTTTCTAGAAATATGATGCCCTTTTTGCTAGTTTCCCGTCTCCTGGAGAGACTGCTAGTTATTGCCTCATGGGTGTCATGACTTCTTAATTTTCGGGCTATCTTTACAGCCTTTCATTCTTCTGCTAGTATTTTATAAAAGACAAAAAGAGGTTTTGAACATAATTTTTTAAAAAATGGCCACGCAAGTAAATGTACAACTTATAGAAAGATAGATTAGCAAAAGCCTATCCAAAGAATGTTCTCCAAAAAATTGCTCGCCTTTTGAGTCTATTACCTGCTTTCCTTTTAAATTTTTCCCTTTGTAACCATTGTGACTTGTTCAAGAGGGCTTCCAAAGTTTCAAATTTAAAATAAAATATCCTCTGACTGAATGATATGTAAGAAATCAACGCTTTGTGGAAAAACTGTCAGTCCCAAATGACTGTGTCATGTTATTAAATAACCATATTTCTGTACTGCAGGTGTAGTCCTAAGCTTTTTAGCATGTTATCTCGTTATATTATTCTATTAGAGTAAAATAAACAGAAGGCTGAGCTGGCTAGGCAGTGCATCTTTGTCAAGAACATAACCACAGTCAAGCTTTGCAGGCACTTGTTGGAGGATCACAATTTTCAACAAGTAGAGATCTCATCTCCTGCTTAGCTCCTCTGTTAATGATGTAACACAGAAACTGGAAGATGGCTATCTTTGGAGAGCCATCAGTAATGTATATAAATTATACATGTTTGCATTAGAAGCTAAACTGTTCATACACCAATAAAAGAAGCTGGCATTTTCCTACCAATGAAAGGCAACTTTATTTAGCTTCACTGTGCTATTAAGAAGTATCAACTGTATGTAGTGTTTGCATTTTATCCAGAAGCTGTAATTAATACATGTTGTGGATGTCTAGTTCCTGGTTATGACTACCCATTTCATATTTTCCAGTTCACACTGTGCAGTCTTAAGTGATGGGCATTTTTTTCCTTTCATAGCAGATTTCTGGGTTTTTTCTCTGACAAGCTTTCCAAGTAGTTTTGTGCATTGTTTCTGAACATTAGGTTTAAAACACTTGAATTCTCAGTGAAAACTTAAATGATTTTGTGATAGAGGCTTTCTGTTATCATTTTGTAAGTGGTTTTGAGAAGAAAACTGAGCATACCTTTGTATCCATACTATACTCCTTGTTTGGGGAATTTAATCTCTGTTGCACACTGAAGGGTCCAACAACTACTTTCATGTGTCACTAACCACCAATATCTTCTTCCATATGTGTCTGAAATGCACACTCAGCTTTTATCTTTATTTCTGGTGTCATTTTTATTGAGCTACCTCTTTTTACATCTTTTTCAGTGCTTTTATTGAATAATGTTACTGTGTTGAGTACTGCTGTTAATACCTTCTTGATTTATAATTATTTCAGCGTATTCTGTAACAAAAGAGCGAAGTGAACATCTTCTGGAGGGTGTCTTTCTTTGCTGTGTTATGATGTGATTTTGTCCATAGGCATGTTTGACTGTTTGGAATAGGGACTGCCTCTTGTGTGATTTGTAGTTGTGATGCCTGACTAGGTTTTCATCCGTTTCTGAAATAACTCTTCCACAAGCAAGCAGAGCGCCAGACAGTGTCAATGGGAAATGCTATGAAAATGGCTCTTTTCCTATTATCTCCTGGCCACCTGTGGTGATGCAAATGCTTTTTGAGGAAATAAAGACACTGCTTGCTTTCTGCTGAGTAGTAGCAGATGGTGGGACTTTGCAGGTCAGCTGGAAGAGGAGTTAGTGACATGAAGGCTTTACTTAATTTTAACTTATTTGCACCGTTTACGCCAGTCTGAAAATTAGCAGTTAAACAGATTGCAGACAGACTCTTTTCTCAGAAGTCAGAGAGCCAAAATACCAGTGATCAGTTTCCAAAAAGCAACTTTCCCAAGAGTTTACTTCAGCTGGGAGAACTTCTTTTCCAAACTGCAGCATAAAGCTGGCAACAATGCAGCGTTTCTTCAAGCAGACTTTCAATGCTCAGGAATAAAATGTGTAAGACTGAATGTAGTCCCATCTTAAGAAATTTGTCATGGCAGTATATTGGGAACCAGTAGTGAATAAGACTTCAAAAGTTAATAAGTGAAAATTGTGGACAACAGCAGAGAAGACAGGTTGTTAATCTATCATAATAT
>NW_009661370.1:1541285-1597417 GCF_000708025.1 Charadrius vociferus
GTATCTCCTTCCTTTTCCATTGCCCAGTCATACTTTGTGACACTTTGTCTTTTGTGGTGAGCAACTCAATATTCCTGAGACTAGTAAAATGGAAACAGCTGGATGATCACTGGGCTGAAGTGTTCTTGTTATGCTATTTCCTTGCTCCTTTTTTTAAAAAAAAATTAATTGCGTATTTATTTTATAGTTGTTACATCTGGCTCTGCAGTCTTCTAGCCTTCTCTCTTTTTTCTTTTTCTGGTTACTTGTGGTGATGCTACTATACACACTTTCAAGTGAGGTATTTTATATGTAGGATGCTGCTAGGTTTTCATGCTGCTTTTTGTGGAGAACATTGCTTACCTGCTTGTTATTCTGAAGAACTGCTTCAAGAGCCACATAATGGATGTTAAATTTACACCACCTGTTTAAAATTTTCAAAATCATTGTGCATAGGGTGAAGGTGGTGGTCACCCTGTCACCTCAAGATGTTTTTATATCTTACGACTTTCTGTACATTAGTTCACTTTCTTAAGAATGACAGTCATAACACAGTGTCTTTTTTCTCTCTTGGAATTAAGAATACAGTGAGAATTGAATTTGTATATATTGCATGTCTGTTTTCAAGAGGAAGTTTTCACAGCAGTAATAATCACCTTTTCAAATGCGGTAGAGGTGAAAGGAATTTTCTAATGAAACATATTTCTTTGGAAAATTCAAATCTTTCAGAATCCAAATTTATTGCAGAACTGTGCCAGTGTAAGTGGAAAAAAAACTCCTGATGGAGAAGCTTCTTGCCTCAGCTTAGAATTTCTGGAGAGACCGAATGAGAAAGGACACACCATCAGGTGGTCTAAGTAACAGCTGATAACCTAGTGGTCTTGGGTTGTGATCTTCCAAGTGGGAATTCAAGTCAGATGTGTAAAAAGGCTAGATCTTGAGGTTCTTCTGTTTCATAAAAGGCTAGCCACTGTTCCCTCTTCCAAGGAAAGTTTTCTGTAAGCTCACCACTTCAACCTATTCAGCTATATTAAATGTAGAAGTTATTGGGGAATTGGAAGACCAAGAAAATAACTCTGGAATTGAGTGAGAATAGGTGTGGAAATATGAAATTTAGTTTCCTGGTTTCCTTTCCCATGCTGGACCTTGTTCTCACCAATAAGGAGGGGCTAGCAGGGAATATCACGCGCAAGTGCGGCCTTGGCTGCAGTGATCATGAGGTGGTGGAGTTTCAGATCCTTATGGTGGCGAGGAGGGTACACAGTAAGGTTGCCACCCTGGACTTCAGGAGAGCAGACTTTAGCCTCTTCAGGGATCTGCTTGCTGGAGTACAGTGGGATAAAGTCCTGGAAGGAAGAGGCGCCCAAGAAGGCTGGCTAATATTCAAGCACCACCTCCTCCAAGCTCAGGAGAGATGCATCCCAACAAAGAGGAAGTCAGGCAAAAACTCCAGGAGGCCTGCATGGATGAACAAGGAGCTCCTGGACAATCTCAAACAGAAAAAGGAAGCCTACAGAGGGTGGAAACAATGACAGGTAGCCTGGGAGGTATACAGAGAAATTGTCCAAGCAGCCAGGGATCAGGTTAGGCAAGCTAAAGCCCAGATAGAATTAAATCTGGCCAGGGGCATTAGGGTAACGAGAAAGCCTCCTATTGGTATATGGGTGGCAAAAGGAAGACTAGGGAGAATGTGGGCCCACTTCGAAGGAAACAGGAGACCTGGTCACCTGGGATGTGGAGAAAGCTGAGATACTCAATGACCTCTTTGCCTCAGTCTTCACTGGCAAGGGCTCTAACCACACCACCCAAGTCGCAGAAGGCAAAAGGAGAGACTGGAGGAATGAGGCACCTCCCACTGTAGGAGAACACCAGGCTCGAGACCAGCTGAGGAACCTGAAGGTACACAAGTCCATGGTACCTGATGAGATTCATCTGTGGGCCCTAAGGGAACTGGCAGATGAAGTTGCCAAGCCACTATCCATCATGTTTGAGAAGTCGTTGCAGTCTGGTGGAGTTCCCACTGATGAAAAAAGGGGAAACATAACCCCAATTTTTCAAAACAGTAAAAAGGAAGACCCGTGGAACAACAGGCTCATTGATCTCACCCCTGTGCCCAACAAGATTCATGGAGTAGATCCTCCTGGAGATTCTGCTAAGGCACATAGAAAATAAGGAGGTGATTGGTGAAAGCCAACATGGCTTCACTAAGGGCAAATAGTACCTGACAAATTTGGTGGTCTTCTATGATGGTATTACAGCATTGGTGGATAAGGGGAGAAGAAAAGATATCAGCTACCTGGACTTGTGCAAAGCATTTGACACTGTTCTTCACAACATTCTGGTCTCTAAAATGGAGAGACATGGATTTGACCAATGGACCACTCAGTGGATAAGGAACTGGCAGGATGGTCACGCTCAAAGAGTTGCTGTCAATGGCTCCATGTCCAAGTGGCAACCCGTGACAAGTGCCACATATTAGCCATATATTACAGCATTATAACCAACCTGCTGCTCTTCAGCCTTGAAGGGCATCTGTGCTCACTAGTACAGCCAAAGGTAGCAGAAGCTGAGAGCCACGTTTAATCACTGCTCTGGTTCTGCCACTTTATTACTGAACCTCTCCTCAAAAAGTAAACCACTTTCCCCAGTCTTGATAGTATTGATTTCTTTATTTTAAAAGCTGCTTAAAATAAAGCAGTCTCCTGCTGATAAGAGCATTTTGAGGCAGTCGGGCTCTAATTTCTCAAACTAAAACCTTGCTTGTCCGATTAACTATTTACATGCAGTGGGAACATGCAATTGGCTTTCTTTCATTTTAGAGGTTGTATACTTAGTATATTAGAATGATTAAACTTCCTGAATAGGAAAAAAAATAATTCCTTCCAAGTACTTGAAACAGTCTGAATGACAAGCAGTTATATACAAATGTGGAACAAGCTCTTTGGAGCTCTTAGCTTAGAAAACACCTTCTGAATCATGGAGTCTGGCCCCTGATTATCCCAAATACCATAAAATGTAATTCCTCTATGAATTTATCTAGTTTCATTTTAAATGCAGTTATACTTTCTACTCTCACCACTCTTCCAGCTCTTCCCATTGGAAGGCTGTCCACAACCAGGCTGATTTGATGAGTAGGAACCTTCTTGTAACTACCACTCTCTGTTTACCCCTGGCATATATCTGCCTGTCTGCGGACATGCTGACGCTTCTGTCTTCCTCTCTTCAGGATAACTTTGAATGTTTGGGGTTCTACTGAAAAATTATTCAAGTTTATGATTTGAAAATAAATGCCCTGCAAGGTAGGGCCTGATCCCATTATGGCTTAACGCAGGAGCCATCAGGGCATCAGGGAAGTTAGCACCAATTCACTGTAGCGTAAGAAAGTTTAGAGGTACTGCTAATGCGCTTCCCCCATTTGCTGCTGTGCTAAGCTGAAGAGCAGAGGCTACTCCAGACAGCAGTGTGCTTCTGTATTGCCCCATGTTTCCCATCTCACCATGCACAATCTGACTGTGCTTTTCTTTTTTCTTTTTTTTTTTTTTTTTTTTTTTCCTTGAGAATTGTCAAAATACTTCTGGTCAGGTTTTTTCCCCTTGATTCTTGCATTGCCAATTCATATTTTTTACAACCAGTTGGGACGGATGTGTATACGTATCTTGCTGTTTCAAGTCCGTCTCTTGTACCTCTTTTAAGTATTTCTCACAATGGCTATCTTTGTCCTTTGAACTGGGAGCAGATAAAAAGTTGATTAAAAGCTGAAGTCGCATTGATCAGAAAGTCATATTACCTGCATATCTCCAGAAGCAATACAGCTGCCAAAAGCATAGGCTCAAGGTTGCATGTTATATTCCTACTGTGGGGGATAACTAATCTCTAATTCAGTCTGTGGCCAGGGGAACAAACCAGGTCTCTTCATGTGGAAAATGTGTCACTCCTTTTCTGAAGGCTCTGGGTCCACCAGTGTGCCTTCTGATGTTGGCTGTAGGTGTAGCTCATGGCCCTAGTTCTGGGTCCACCTGCCTCTTTCTATATGTCATTTGCTGGAGGTCCTTACTTTGAGGAGCTTACAGCATTGGCTTCCATCTTTAAAGATCTGCAAGAAAGCATATCTTTAGTTCAAGCAGTGAAGGCACATAATTAGTATTTAATATATTATGTGCCTGAAGTGTAACACTGTAGTACTTCAGAATGAAAATTTGTAACAAAAAGCCATTCCTTGTGCCTTCTGAGAGCTGGTTGGGAAGAGAGTGAGTTAAACTACAGACCAGACTCTCTGTGACTCTATTCTAAATGCAGTGGTGAAATAAGTGGTAAAATGTCTATTGATCAGGTACCATCAGATCCTGCAGGCAGTTTGCCTCGCCCATGTGCAAATGCTCTGCAGTTTTAAGAACCAGGGGAAAGTGCTGTGTAAGGATTTGTGGAAACGAGAACTCTTCTTGACATCATGTTTTGTGGACTGGACTCAGACAGCTTTAAGCATTCAATGTCCACCCAGAAATGAGTCCGAATAGATAAGTCTGGGATCATTCATTACAAGGATATATATGTACTTTTTTCCCCCAAGAAGATGTGCTTTAACTAAATAGTGGAGTTTGAGCAAGATGAAGTGGAAATTCCAGATATATTCAAAGCTTGATCACGGTAAGGGTATTCATTAGCTGTGTTTAAAATTATATCTAGTTTGTGGATTCTTGTATTACAATTATTAATGATAAAAGCAAGTCTGGATTTATTGTTTTATTTGGATTATTTTGTTTCTTTTGCTTGAATAGTACTTCAACATCATAGAATTGACTGCATATATCTTTCTTCAAAATGTTCTAATAGTCATGTAAATTTATGGCATTATCATATTTGGAAAAGGAGAAAGGAGCTAAATAGAAAAGGTAAAAAGGATTAGATTTTGGACAGTATCTTGAGTGAGTAGGAATTAGGACATTCAAATGATTAATTTCTTTTGAAGGGCACAGAAGTGGACAGGGTTAATCTTTTCCCATTTTAAGTATAGTTTATGGACGATCAACGTGAAGTCCAGACCTTCAGACTACCTTTCTGTCATGAGGGGTTTTCATATTTTAAATTATAAGTTTGCAAGTAATCTAAATGTAGCTGCTGTTAAATACTTTGTTTATATGTTGAATGCAGATACATTTTGGTTGTAGTACATGTCCCTTCAAGGCATTTTTACAAGTTTACATTTATGTCTGTAAATTTCTATTACATGATGAGTCTATTCCATCATCCTTCTCTATGTTGAATAGTGAATAAAAAGAATTCCAAAACAAAAAGCAACACAAACCAAAACAAATACTGTCTTTTGTACTTACAAAAAAATCTCCCGTGCTGGGTTAGAAGTTGGTTATGGAGTTGTGTGATGTCTTAATTTATAATTGTTCATAGTTTATATGCTGTAAATTCTATCAGCAAGAACATAGGTACTTCATATTTTATTACCTTCATAATGTATCCCATCTGTACAATAATTCTGAGACATGCTATGTTCTTTCTACTACATCTTAATTCATGTAGATTTATAATTCTTAAAAAATTTGTTGTTAAATGATTGTACTGTATCTTTCAAGAACTGGCATAGTGAAATATCATGTCCAGGAACAGTTTAACAGTTTGTCTTCCTCACTCATGCTACGTCAATATTATCTACAGTCTGCTGTCTTCTGTTTTATTGCCCTATAACCCTGCATGTAATCCTGTTGAAAGTCGACTGTGCTTACTCAGCTAACCCTCTGTAAAGCTTGTTCTTCCCTGTGTTCCCTGGACTGTGTAAGAGTGGGGAAAAAAAATATTTCTGATTTGCCTCGATTCCTTTTTAAATCTTTTTTTCCCCTCTGTGTTTTTGAGATTTGGATGATGCGGAAACAAGACAAATAGAAAAATCCAGGACCTTTTCTTTTTCTTTACACAGTATGTGTAGTACTGGAAATTAGGCAGAAACCCAAAAATACATATCCTCTAAAAAGCTGAAATTAGATAAAGGGAAAGTACTAAGTTACTGAAAGAACTGCATTAATCAAACCTGTTTAGATGCAATAACATAGTAATGGGAAAACGATAGACTTTTCAAGGAACATAGAGTTCAGGGCTACATGAAGAACCTGATTTGATTCTTGTATTATGGTCTTTATCCATTTATTTTTACCTTTATCTAAGGGGCATGTATGTGGCCGGATTTTTTGCCATGTTTTTTTGTGCTGGAAAGATCGAATGAGCTTCCTTTGACCCTGACTGTTTAAGGCACCCTCTGTAAAACAAAACTCTTTACTTTATAACCAGTGTTTGCCTGTTCCAAGTAAGTTGCTCTCAATAGAATACTATCACTCTTATCACAACTTATTTTTAGGCAAGTAGAAGCTTAGTCACACAGAATAGTGGTTATCCAAAAAAAAGTGTTAAATTACTTTGTTTTTTTCCCTGCAGGTCTCTTCAATGTTTAGTATCTGTGTAAAATTAAAAAAAAAAAAAAGTTTTAATCTAAAAATGAAATATTCAGCAAGAGAAATATATATCACCAATGTTTTACTTAGACAATAGCATGAATGAAGTGTAATGAACATGATCTTTGCAAGAAGATATTACTGTGTGATATGACTGTATTTTCAGCCTGTGACGATTTTTTTTTTTTGATAGTTTTGTTCTACAATATTTGCATATTTCCACATCACTTACTGGGAAACTCATGCAGTTGCTGTGATTGATCTCTATAATGCTTACAGTATTATAAATATTTAATCACAAGGTGTGCATGTTGATGCATACTGGGAGTCACAAGAATAACTACTTGAATTGTGGTCAGCTAAAATCTTTCTGTTGGCTTAAAGCATGAGTTTACCCTAGTTGTCATCAGACAGTCTGGATGTCTTCTACTTTTAATAAGTGAATCAAGCTCAAAGCTGTTGAGTTATAAGGATGTAATCTGATTTGAGCCCAGAGGATTGAGAATCCTTGTAGTTGCTGGGTTTTTTAACAATTCTATTCTGAAAGCAAAACCACCTTTTTAGCTGCCTTTATATGAATATGGAAATGTAAATGACAAAAACAGGGTTGCAATGAATAAATATCTCAGTTTTTATGCTGAAATAATCTTGCTTCTTTTCCTTGTTTATGCATGTTATGTAAAAAGATTACATAGTGTGGATTGAAATATTTTTCTCTAACATATAAACTAGCCATATGTAAAGAAGTACAGTCATGATGGACAGAGCCTGTTATCTCTAAGGAAAAAAGTGACAAAGAGTCCCTCATGCTCAAAAAAAATGCTGAACTGTATTCTAGCATCTCATTGTGCTGTAGAAAACTAAAAAATTAATTTTTCTATGTTAACAGAGGTAATTCCAAAACTGAAAAATTAAATTATTTTAATGTAGATTTATGTTAAGTCTTTGTCAGGAGATGAAGAGCATAAAAACAAGTCTGCCTTGCTATGGGGGTGGATATTGAGCTATTTGTGTTGGAAACAGAGGCTTTGATATTTTAAGCTTGTTTTTCTATATGAACTTCTCAACTTTTTTTTTTTTTTTTTTTTTTTTTTTTTTTTTTTTTTTTTTTTTTTTTTTTTTTTTTAATAACCACAGCAAGACCAGCTTTACACTTGGGCTGCAGTTAGCCAACCCACACATTCATCAGATTACGTTGAAGGAAGCTTTCCAAGGAGAATTCCATCTGCATGGCCCCCACCCAAACCTCCAGATGAAGAACAAAAAATTACAGAAGAAGGTATAGTTCTTGGACACAGACAAGATGCATGTATGGCATCAGGGGGAGCTGCTGTCTTTTAGAATACAAGTTATAAACTTAATATCTTAACTTCTAACAAATACTTGATTTTGAAGATCTTGGATTAGCATCAGAAATAATGCCAGCTAGTATGAATCTAATCAAAAATAGTCAGAAAAAATGCATGCTTTTTGTTAGCAACCAAGATGTGGACCTGGCATCAGCTGACTAATGGGTTTTACCAGGTGTTGTGACCTTTGTTCTTTTCCAGTTTACATACCTTCAGAGCCATGAAATATGGGTACTTTTCTCTTAAAACTTCAGAAGTCCACTGATGGTATACTGAAACTTATTAGAGTGGTGTAAGGTATTCCTTTGTGGATTGAGCAGTCCCCTGCTGACAGAGAGGTAGGAAAAGTGTATCTGAAAAATAAATTGAGGTCTTGTTTATGAAGTCAGTTTATCTTAAAATTTGCGAGGTTACTCTACCAGCCAAATTTCTGAAGTCTCCTGCATACTCCTTAGAAGTTTTGTTTAAGCTGAGAATTAAAACAAAACAAAACCTCTTGTAGCTGACAAAGAAATTTAGAAGAGAATTTCAAACCTGTTTTCTGTTAGAGGTGTTGATGGGCAAATACCACAGTTTCTTGAAGGCTTAGCCGTGCATTAGTTAGTATTCAATTGCTCTCAACACTTTTAGGCTGCATTCTTCCCCATGACCTCCATGGAGAGCCACTAGGTGTTCTCAAATTTTCCATTTCCTACCACGTTTTTTTTTCATTGCTCAGATCTGAAGAATTAATGCATTTCAACAGATCTCTTTGTATTGCTTGTAGACTTTGGATGCAGTTAATTTCAGATTTGCTTCTCTTTGGGACTTCTCTACCATTTCCTCTGGCACACGAGCAAAGTATTCCTAGCATGGACACCATTTATCATGGCAACGCTTAACTTTTACTGGTATCACTTATTCCAGTATTCACAAAAATGCAATACTACTATATTATTCTGTTTATTCTGTTGCTTTTACCAAAGCAGCTCTGTTAGTGGTCAAGGAAACATTTCTGTATCCATCTCACTGATGCAATTGAGTGTGGAATGCTGCAGCGCTAGACTGTTGGGCTCTTCCAGTGTTTGACTAACGATCTACTATTTTATGCTGTATTCAATGAAACTGCCATCATGTGTGGTAGTATATATTGCTACGTACTCTGAGAGGACAGGTTATGTTTCTCGACTTGGAGACTTAGCTAATGGGTGTGCGATCAGAGTATTTATGAACATACTCTGCACTGGAAAAACTAAAGAGTGAATATTTTATTATTTTACTTTGAGGGTTTTGCCCGACAGAGGCTGGTGCCAGTTAACAACAGTTTTGTTGCTCTAAAATCTAGAAGAACATTGATTACATAAAATATTTTGAAATGTAAAGATTTTTACCATTTGGAAGAGTATTTCTACCAAGAGGATAATACTAATAATTTTTAAATGTATTCATTTTATACATGGTTTGTTTCCATCCTATGTTGTTCTATTTATACCCACTACATGGATGTAATGTGTACAGTACTTCCTTATCTCAGCCACTGCCCTCTCAAAAACTGCAAAAATATTAAGAAAATAGAAGTAAAATGGAAATTTTTTGTTGTGACTATTTCTAAATGGAACATAAATAGTTCTCAAAATTTATTTGAGGTCCTGACACTTAAAATTATTACTGCAATTTTGGGGGTTTTTTTGGTATGAATTTGCAGTGTAGGGTGTGGAGGGAAAAGGAAAAATTATAATTGTTCTGGATACAATTCAGGTAGATTAATAACTTAATTTTTTGTTTGATTGTTTGCATGCTTGCCATGTGAAAGAACCTGGAGGTGAGTGATGTTTCATGTGAAGCCTCAAGGGTAAACACTGTCCCCAAGATTTTTAACTAAATTATTTTATGTATATGCACCTTTGATGGGTGGAGGGGGCAAGCATTTTTTAAGGGTTTGAATTAGTGTGTAAAGAGTAGATGTATTTTGCACTAAATATAATTATTGGTGCATGGATTAAACAGATGAAATACTAACATTAGAAACAATGGTTGATAAAGAAAACATCTTTTTTTAGACAAAAGTATTGATCCAGAGAGGAATGTAGCAAGCTATTTTTATATGTAGAGTCTTTATTTTTATTATGTATTACATATGTTAGCGTGAGTACAATACTAGGCCTTCAAGTTTTAAGTAAGGCAAGAAGAAATTCTGCAAGGTCTTAGGTAATCTGTTCGTAAATTAGCAGAGTACTTAATCATCTATTTAATATAGTATATATTAAATAGTTTTGCTATGTGGTCTGTATCCCATGGAGTGTTGATGGGTGTGAGAAAAAGGCTTATTAGAGTGGCCAGGGTTGGTTTGTTGGGTGTTTTTGTAAGGTTGGTTGGGTTGGTTTTTTTTAAGTTTGTTTGGGTTTTAAGGGTATTTCTTTTAGGTTGGCTATTTATTTAAAAAATGAAGTTTGGAAATACCTAATATGAATTTGGGTTCAAGTCAGCAGGTGCTTATGCCAAAAACATTTTCAGTTCTGGATTCAGAAAAGTTTTTTTGACAAATTGAGTCAATATCACCAGTAAGATCAATGTGTATGCCGCTAATTTTCCACCTGAATACCCAAAATCTGTTTCTGTTGCTTCTTACGGTATTTGACTCTACCACTTTCACATCCCAGCACATTGCCTGAATCTGAACACTGCAGGGTATTTGAAATTCAACTATTTTAATGCTTTGCTGACGACACTATTCCACTTAACATACAGGAAAAGGCAAGCATGCAGGCACTAGAGCTCAGTCATCCTGTCTCCCATGTGACTGTCCTGACCACCTGGGCAGAGACTCAAAGATTATACAACTTCTCCTGCAAAATGAAACAGTCCCAACAGACTAAGTCTCTGAAATCTAAGTTAGTCTCTTAAAGAAAACTAGGCTTGTCCAGACATTTATTTCTTTTGTTTTATGAAAAATGAGGAAAAAAAATTGTTTTGTTTGGGTTAAAGGGAAGGTTTCATTTGTCATGTAGCACATTTTTCCTTTCCACTTTTTTTGGGGGGGGGGAAGGAGTGTGTTTTTGTTGGGCTTTTTTTTAGTTTTGCTTAACAAAGATAAAACCCTGTTTGCTGCAAATAGATTGTATTTGGTGAATTTTGGCAAACTAACCTTGAAATTAACTGCTCATCACCCAGAACTAAGCTTATGTTTAGAACCCTTCTTAGAATAAAACCTGTCTTAGTTAAAAATAAGCTAGACAATTCTGTCAAATTGTTAAATATTGACAAATACATAGAAGCAGCCGGTTCCTATTTTTTTTTAAAGACCTTCTGAGTAAGAGAGATAGTTTGTGCCGATATGCATATCAGGAAACATGGCTTTCGAAGTTGCGTGTGTATGTGTCTGGTCTAGTACTAGAACATTAACAAAGAATAAAACATGGGGTAAGCAAAGATCAAACTCCTCTTAAAGTTTCTCTAAACAATACAGAAATCTAAAATCATGCACGCAGGCCCTGGGGAGACCAGCAGTGCCCAAACACTAATGAAGTTTTCCTGGTTTTCCAAATCTGTTGAGGTAGGGTTAGCAAAAAAAGTTCTCCTCTAGATAATTATCTCCAGATAATTTGTGAAACAAATATCTTGCAATTGCTTAGTTTAAAAATGTTAATACTCTTCTCTTCCTTTGAAAGAGACATTAATAGCTTTTACCAGAAAATAATCATCTGCTGGTTTTGGTGGGGTTCTTTTGGTTGCAATGAGGAGCAAGTGTCCAATTAATTAGTAGCATCCTGAATTTTCTTTGGTAAATGGACTCTGAAAGTCAGCAACAAGGCATGATTTATCCGCACTCAAAACATGTCAGAATGAGACATGATGAGTTATTTCTTGGTAATGACAGCTAATCCTCATCCAGTGTTTTGTGACTGGGAACAATTCTGTTGGATAAGACTCAAAATTCTGCTTTAGTAAACAATTTAAGAAGTAAAAAAGATTGAGGATTGTTAGTTTTCGAAGGGTAGCCTTGCAGCATACCTGCCACTGGCAAGGAAACTTCCCCCTTGTACATCTCACCTCCCCACAGCTGGGGTTGTCAGAAAGCTGTGAGGAGGCCAAATGTCTAGGAATTATGAATCCAGAGGTTCTGGACCACAACTGCTTCAGTCTTCCTGCAAATGGTCATCAGATTTGCCTCCTGCATAGTGGTACCCTTCACAGAATCACAGAATGGTTAGGGTTGGAAGGGGCCTCTGGAGATCATCTAGTCCAACCCCCCTGCCAGAGCAGGGTCACCTACAACAGGTTGCACAGGACAGCGTCCAGGCGCGTTTTGAATGTCTCCAGAGTGGGAGACTCCCCCACCTCTCTGGGCAGCCTGTTCCAGTGCTCCACTACCCTCAAGGTAAAGAAGTTCCTTCTCATGTTAAGATGGAACTTCCTATGTTCAAGTTTGTGCCCATTACCCCTCGTCCTATCACTGGGCGCCACTGAAAAAAGACTGTTCCCATCCCCCTGGCATCCTCCCGTTAAGTATTTGTAAGTATTAATAAGATCCCCCCTCAATCTTCTTTTCTCTAGACTAAAGAGACCCAAGTCCCTCAGCCTTTCTCCATAGGAGAGATGTTCCAATCCCCTAATCATCTTCGTTGCCCTTTGCTGGACCCTCTCCAGCAGTTCCCTGTCCTTCTTGAACTGGGGAGCCCAGAACTGGATGCAGTACTCCAGATGCGGCCTCACCAGGGCAGAGTAGAGTCACCAGGGTAGAGTAGAGAAGATGTTAAAAAAGATGTTAGAAGAATGTGAGACGCATGTGTTCTAGGGGCAGGTATAATAAAAATATTTCTATTCTTGTCCTGTGTACAAGGCTATGATCAGTTAAAGAGGCATCATTAGCAGTAGCTACTAAGCTGGTTAGAGACCTTTGCACTGTGTAGCTGCTGGGGGGGTTTGGTTTGGTTTGGTTTTTGGGTTTTTTTGTGTTTTTTTTTCTTCTAGTTATCTCCTATCAGGCAAGGAAACAGGCACAAAGAGGTTCTTTAAGGTCAGAGAAGAAATCTGTAGAAAGGTCAGAATAGAAAACAAAGCTTTTAATTCAAGCCCTCTCTAACTACAAGACTCTCTCTCCTCCATAAGTAAATTAAAAATAGGTCTTTGTTGTTGTCTGCAGTGGCGTACTGAAAGACTTGAGGGTCCTGAATATATATTGGATTGTTACATGCTTGTGTTATTTCCAGCACAAAATATGTTATTTCTTTTATCCAGCAGGCGATCAAAATACAGCGCTGTTGAAACAATGCAGGAATATACAGTACATGTCTCTCACTGAAATAAATATTACCACAATCAAGGTTTACATGTAATTTCTTTTGTACTTAGGTTTAAATTGAAATATTTTTATGAAAACAGAGATCTCAAAGACTAGTATTTGTAGAGTGAATGATTGTTTTCCAGGTTTTAATATAAGAAAGAGATTCCAGTTGAAGGTGGTATGTTTTGATGCCTGTTTTCCAGGTAAATTGAAGATACTACTAGAATGAAGTTCTGCTGTTTCATTTTTCAATGTAAATGAGTAATGTCATTGAAATTTAAAAAGTCAGATTAATGCTGGTTCTATGCCCAAAAGAGAGGGGTGTGGAATTCAGTACAAAGGTGAATAATTAGTTTTGTATCCTCAGCTTGAATGTCCCCGGTTCTGGGAAGCTCTGACTGTACACTTATACAATAAGTGCCCAGTCCCAAACCATCCCTTTGTAAGGCTGAGATGCTGTAGGCAGTGAATAATAAAGCTAGGATGAAATTGAGAGTTCTCAAAATGTATTTGCAATAGTAAGGCCAATTGCATTCAAGCACACTTTTAAAATGTGAATTTAGATCTGTATTGCTATCTGTCTTATTGTGGAGATGTCAAATTTCGGTGGTAGGGCAAAGAAGGGGCAGAGGAGGATATGAAAAAGACAACATAGCTGCCAACAGTCATCATCCTGCTCATGGATTCTTTTGGCCTTTTGTGAACAGACACAATCTGCAGACCTTAAGGACAGAAATACTTCTTAATGAGAATGGATGGGAAGAACAAGCATGAGAACTTTTCCTTGACCTTCTATGGAATGTATATAACAGAGCCAAGTAACCATTTTTCTTTGAATGAGAAATTTTGACAATCAAAATGAACTTCTTTCAAGTTGTATGTGCTACACATTTAAGATGATAGCATTTAATGTTGAGTCATAATAAATACATTGCAAATTGAGATCAGGCTGGCTTTATTTATGCATACAACCTATTCATTTAATTTTAGATGGATAATTTGGAAAGTGGGACAGTTAACACTGTTTTCTTTTTAACTCTGTGCTCTTTTCATGAAATTCATAATGTGTATTTTGAAAGATCAGTGAATTTTTTTTTACATAGAACTTTTAAAATCTGTATCTTCTTTTCAAATTCAGGGTTGAAACCTACTGTCCAAGAAACAGAGAAACAATGCATAGAAGACACTCAGCAGGTACAGGTAAGATTCTAACAAGTGTTTTGTCTACCGTTTTGTAAAAAGGGTGGAAAAGCTGACATTTTTGCAATAGTTTTATGTACTGAATGTTCTGAATGCAAACATTCAGAAGTGTGGTTTTGATTGTAAATTTTTATCTCACAATACTTATATGCTCCATAGTGTATCTAGGTACAAAGATTAAAGTCTCCCACTTGCCTAAGGTGATCCTGGTAAAATGTCATCGTCTCTTTACTTGGAAATAAGTTAACACTTGGTTCTAGAGGTCTGATGGTATTACTAAGGGATAGCAATGAAAGATCTGGTTATATTAGCTAATCTACAAAAGTTCATATGAATAACAGTGGCAGAGATTTTTCTCTTTCTCCACTGAAGCTTATAGGTAGTAGGCGAACAGGTTCAGGGTGCCGTGCTGGACTTCAAAAGGAGATAATGTAATACTGCTACAGTGGAGACTTAGTCTGAGATGAACTTGTTCGACATAAACACAGTCTAAATGTGTTTTAACCACATGTGTCACCATTCATGTTATATTCTTCTTTAAATGTGTTGCAGTTTGATAGAGTTGAGGAACTTCAAATTTTGTTTTCTCAAAAGACTTGCTTATTTTCTTTGAAAGCGCTCTGATCGTAGGTGCCAGGCTTACCTTACTAGTGAATAAGACTACTGAATTTTTCAGGAAGGCAAAGTTTTTGTTTCCTTAAATCTTGGTTTAGAACAAGGAGTGGCCAAAAGTTCTTGATGTCTGTCTCTCTTTTTTTTTTTTCCCTTTTCCCTTCTCGATTCGGTTTATTTACTTGTGCATTTTCTTTGGTTTGTGCTGGGATTTTTTTGTTAATAACTAGATGGTTCAAGCATCACTGCATTGAGCAGCATTTGTGAAAATGATCAGTGATTTGCTTTTGAGGGAGAAAACAAGGAATGCCTTGATAAATGCATGCTACTGATCAGTAGACCTGCAAATTTAATCCAGGTTCAATCAAGTATTTTATGGGCAGGGGTGGGTAGAGTAGGTATATTACCTTTGTGTCTTTTGTCTTGCCAAACAACATTAAAGGAGTTCTTCTAGTCAGTGACCTAAATACTTTTGACTCCATAATTAAGAACATTTAAAAACTAGAGTGTATCACTTAAAAGTGTCACAAAATTATTCTACATTGCAATATTTTAAGTTTAAACTAAAATGTATTTTTCCCATGCTATTTTTATATTTCAGTCACCCAGGTTTCAGTAGCAATGCTTTCTAGTGTTTCTTGTGAAAAAGAACTTTTTTCCTATACTTCCAGAAAGCTATTGCATGTAAGGAGCATATTTAATCTATCTCTAGGATTTTAATTTATTGCAAGAAACAATCTATATAAAAAGACTTAATTTGAAATGTAATTGATGGAAATAGGTTCATGAATGCTTAGGTACTTTACCTAAAATAAACCGATTCTTTTGCTATGAGAATGAAATTTAACCAACAGCAGTAGAGCACTGTTTGTTTGCTTGAACACATAACATTTACTTCAGGTTGGGATGTTTTTTTCTTCTTTTTAAAACTAGCCTATTATGTAGTCCAGTTACTGAATCACATTTGTTAGTGTTGTTAGGGATCCCCACCCCTCTTGCTCAGTGTTGATCTCTTATGACAGTAACGTGAACTTCTTCCACTCTGCTATTATTCATCAATGAAGAACAGAAATAAGTGCTTTGAATGCATGATCACCTCACTCGCAGAAAATCATCTCAATTTTTTGCTATATTATGTTATCATCATTCTGGTTTATTTTGAAAATCAGAGTGGAAGTTTTTTAATTTGAGGAACTGTATGTGGATAAAATTTTTTCATGTGTTCAAACTATTTCTGTACAATCCCAAACAGCTGAGTGTATTCTACCTATCTATCAATATCTATATCAATTTACAAAAACATCTAGAAAGCAGAATGGTCACACTAATTTTTTTCATCATGTTTGTAGATAAATCCTTTGCTCCAATCAGATAATCCTTCATGTTATTTGTAGCTTTTTAAAGGGACAAAACATGAGGAAATGTTTCTATTAGAGATCTAGACTTTTTTATTCTTTGTCTGGCTTGTCCATAGTTTTTCTTTCTAAAGAAAGCAAGCATTGGCTGAAGTTAGCCAAGTAGGTGATTTTTCTCTTTACTTTCAATACATGCCAAGGGAAGAGAGCTCTAGTGTAAAATTTGAAACTGATCAACTAAGTCCACTTACAGGTTTATTCCCTTTCCCTTCCCTGGGAAAAGACATTTTCCATATGCTATTAAAATAATTTGAGATGGTCTATTTTGACATAGAAACGAATGCAAATGTAACGTAACACTGATAATTTATCTCACTTATGTTAACCAGTTAAGTAAAAGATTCAAAATAAGATTCAGAATAATTCTAAATTAAAAGCACAAGTAATACACACGCAGAGCCTGGATTCTACACTTTCTTGCCACCAGAAGGGGCTTTTTTTTATATATCCTCTCCATTTCCTTACCTTTACAATGTTAGATATAACCTTCATACTTTGCAGCATAATTTCCTAATGTTTTTAAGACTGCTGTTTTGAGTACAAAATAGTTAATTTGTAAAAATTGCAATTCAAAAAATGAGAACCTGGAGGCATGCTTGCTTTTAGTGCAGGAATTGGTAAGCAGCAGAAAAATAAGAAAAATTGGCAGCCATTTCAAGTCCTGCTTTTGAAATGCCAAAAAGGGGCAATGATGTCTGCTTAGTCTTCCCAGAACAGAGAAAGCTTTGTTAGTCCTAAATCCTTTAGTGAAGGAAGAAGAGAAAAATTGAGTGTCCTAATTTAGAAACTCCCACTTCGAACATGATATTCAAATTTGACAGCTGTACTTTTGTGCAAGGGCCAAATACCTTTCTGTTTCACACCCCTGATCTTTTGTGGTACCCTTGCAGTTTTCCGTACATTTTAACCCAATTTTCAGGTTTGCTTGATTTTGTTTACATGTTAGGTAAAAACAGAATCTTAGCAGAAAGGGAAGAGAAAAAAAAAAAAAAAGCATCTTACAATTGTAAAATAAGTACATGAAAACTAGGCTTTGGATAGTAGTGGGACATCACAGAACCAAAAACATGAAGTTGTTTGGAAGTCACCTATATTCCTTTCTCTCTTATATGCCTTATTATCAAAATATTTTAAGTGTCTTCTTTTTTTGATCATTTGTGATGAGTGCCTATTCTGAGTGTCACGCAAATTTAAAAAGAAAGGCCTCATTACCTTTATTTAAAGGTCAGCATCCGGATGTAATGAATTCTTCATCTTCAATGACTGGTCTCTGTAATCCTGTCTCAGTAGATGAAGTTTTGCCAGACTGTTCCAATTTCTAGCAGTTTGGTTGTGAGACAGTTTACACTGAGTATTTAAACTATATTTACTGTGGAAAAGTTTGCCATCAAAAAATTCTTACCCCTGTAATGTTTCTGGCTCAGTTGTTCACTTTGGTTTGGTTCACTCCATCTAAACCAACAAATAATCCTTCAACCAAAATTATATGCCTTCTTGGAACGCCACGTACTTCAGCTGGTAGTAACAACAAGAAAATTTTGGCAGTTCTCAGGCACTGAAGACAGATTTATGCTGTATGATCTATTGGTGCACTTTCCAACAATATCACGGGGAAACAATTCTAGCCTTAAAACCCTTAAATTACAGGACACGTTTTGCCATGTTGAATATACTTTCCACTTTGAAAACATTGTAAGGCTGACTCTTGGAGTGTCTCTAGAGTATTCGTAACTACCACACTTTGCTGGTAACCCATCTCTCAGCTTTTCAGCAGGGACCTTTTTTCTTACTCTAGTCTTTAACTACAAATCGTTATAACTCCTTAGGGTAATAACTTAGTGACATATGAATGTTCCAATTTTGACACTTAATAATACAAGAAAAAGGTTGTGAAATCCTTTAAGATACATATATAATGTCTATTTAGAAAATATAAAACTGTTGTGGTTTAACCCCTGCCAGCAACTAGGACCATGCAGCCACTTGCTCACTCCCCCTGCGCTGGGGTGGGGCAGAGAATCAGAAAACTAAAAGTGAGGAAAAAAACCTCATGGATTGAGATAAAGACAGGTTAATAGGTAGAGCAAAAGCTGTGCATGCAAGCAAAGCAAAACAAGGAAGTCATTCACTACTTCCCATTAGCAGCAGGTGTTCAGCCACCTCCCGGAAAGCAGGGCTCCATCATGCCTAATAGTTACTTGGGAAGACAAACACCATAACTCCAAACATCCTCCCCTTCCTCCTTCTTCCCCCGCTTTATATACTGAGCATGATGTCATACGGCATGGAATATCCCCTTGGTCAGTTTGGGTCAGTTGTCCCGGCTGTGTCTCCTCCCAGCTTCTTCTGTACTCCCAGCCTACTCGCTGGTGGAGGGGTGTGAGGAGCAGAAAGGACCTTGACTGCTCAGCAACAACCAAAACCAGCAGTGCACTATCAACATCACTTTCATCCCAAATCCAAAACATAGCACTATACCAGCTGCTAGTAAGAAAGCTAACTCTATCCCAACTGAAACCATGACAAATACATTGGCAAGATTGGGATTTACTTTTCATTATTATAAAATGTCACAGCTAGACTTTTTCTTGGAAACATGAATGCTGCTCAAAACTCTCTCTTAAACAAAATTTCAGAAAGATGTTTCTTTTTGGGTGAATGTAAGATGAAGAAGGTAAATGTAAGATTTGTCTGAAATGGTGAAATTATTCTACTATGCATACAAAAAGAATAAAATAGAAAAGGGAAATTTTAAAAAACAGTTTTGTTTTGATATTACATAGCCTTCATCAGGGTAGAGACAAACTGTAGGTGACACCCGTTAACAATTGTGTTCAACAGAAATTGGAGGAAAATTGGGAACTCTTCCTTTTTGAGCTCACAAATTATTCTGTGCCTGTCGCTCTTTTTACACTGCTTCATTTTGCATGTTTGTTCTTGAGACATTCATTCAGAAAGACCCAGTGATCCTGGGAACATGTGCCACTGCTCTTCTATCCCTTCACTGCTTTCTGAGTTACTTTTTGTAGGGAGGAAGAGAAGGCTTGGGGACGCAATGAACAGTTCTTCTAAGACTATTCTTTTCCTGCAAAAGTATGATTGCTAAAGTCTTAGATTTCAACTGGGGAAAAAAGGTAAAAAACAACAAAACAAAAACAGAGTAAAAAAAAAAAAAAAACAAAAAACCAAAACCAAAATATGATGTATTCACTAGGATCTACTATATTCAGTTGTCTCATTGAAGAAAGAAAGGAGTCTGAAAGAAGCAAACTTTTTTTGAAATTTTCCATATGAATCAAATGATAGTGAAGTCTGTACCTATTGCATTTTTCAAAGCAAATACTATAGGTAACTGATGATCTCTGTCCTGCCAAATAGAATTGAATATATTGTTTTAAGGAGAGGACTACAAAGATGATTAGGGGATTGGAGCATCTTTCTTATGAGGAAAGGCTTAGGCACTTGCGTCTTTTTAGTCTAGAGAAAAGAAGACTGAGGGGGGACCTTATCAATTCTTACAAATACTTAAAGGGAGGGAGCCAGGTAGATGGGAACAGTCTTTTTTCAGTGGTGCCCAGTGACAGGACAAGAGGTAACAGGCACAAACTTGAACATAGGAAGTTCCATCTAGACATGAGGAGGGACTTCTTTCCTTTGAGGGTAGTGGAGCACTGGAACAGGCTGCCCAGAGAGGTGGTGGAGTCTCCCACTCTGGAGACATTCAAAACGCGCCTGGACGCTGTCCTGTGCAACCTGCTGTAGGTGACCCTGCTCTGGCAGGGGGGCTGGACTAGATGATCTCCAGAGGTCTCTTCCAACCCTGACCACTCTGTGAGAACTGTATCAATGTAAACTTCCTGCAACAGCATGCCCCAATTCCAGGGGAAAAAAAAAAAAAAAAAAGAAAAAAAAGAAAAAGCTAAAATAATTCAGAGATGTAAATCTGGATTGTTCTTATCTTGCAAAAAATAAAGCCGGGCTTGCAACATGTGGTGCGCAGGAACTTGTGTTCTAACTGTAGGTCCAATCTGTAATGTTAAAATTGGGATATCTTAGCTTAAAGTGGGTGAATATCAGAAAGCATATGTAGGCAGATATTGTTTTCTCTTTAGCCTTGAGAATAAATTATGCTTTATGAAAAAAAAAAGAACAGAAAGAAAACAAAGTTTGCATGAAATGAGATGATAAAAACCTGGCGGAAGACTACTGCTGGGCTCATAGAAACTGCTGAAGCGCAGAACATTTAGCTCTGACAGTAAATGGGAGTCTAACCTCTGTCAAATGTCACTCCAGGACATAGTAAGTTCAAGTCAGATATACTCTCTCTCGTATGTTCGTGTTCATGAAATATAGTTCTCATGTAGAAGTTTCCAGTTTTGTTGATGGAAATCTGTCTTTGATTCTTAGTATTAGAACTTATTCTTCAGTTTAAATGTGCTGCAATTTTTGGTTTCTTTTTGGTTTGCTAATAAGCACCAATAGATTTCTCATGTTCTACAACTATAACAGATTAATTAATTAAACTTTTTAAAATATGAAGTGAGGTTCTCTGAGTTGAGACATCAATATAGTTTAAACAGAGATTATCTGTCCTAGTCTGTTCTTTTTCCTACATGAGTAGTAGTTGACCTTTGGGATTAAAACACTGTCTTCATATAATGTCAGAATTTCTTAGGCTCAGAAGGAAGGATGAGAACACAAGTAGAAGTATTAGAAATTAAGGAAGAAGTGTTTAATTGGAGAGCCTGAAAGACATCATAAAGAAGTCGGCCTGCTCAGCCACTAGATGGCAGTTAAGCATTTTTGAATGGACTGTGCAAGGCACTTGTAAGTCATTCGTGGGGGGTCCCACAGTAAGATCTTTTTTTTTTTTTTTTTTTTCAGTCAGAAGGTGGTGGCTTTCTGGTGGTTAATAAGTTACCCTGTAAAAAGTAAACACGTTTACTGTGTTTAATCTGACCAAAGTCTAGTAATTGAAGCATCTCTCAAAGATAATAAAACCATGTCCTAAAAATAATAACAAAAATCCCAGAACATTAAAAGTTTAGAAAGTTCTGTTCTGTCACTGATAATTTTTTAAACCGGAGAAGGGAACCCATTTAATTTGATGAACAAGACTTATCGATGACTGTCTTTGTAGTGATAATTTAAAAGATTTTCTGCTGAATTACCATAATTTAAATAAAGAGCTCAATTTTCTGTTGGATATAGATTCATTTCTTCAACCATAATCTTGAATATTTTCAATTTAGTTCTGATGAGGGAGAAATTAAAAAAAAAAAAAGTGCATCTGACATTTTTATCAATTAATTGACATACATAAAATATAAATCATAAACTCCATATTTAAATAAAAATAAATAAAGGAGTATAATATGTCAAGCCTGTGTGGTAGAAAAATAGAGGCAGTTAATTCTCAGAACAAATGTTAGTATTTTGTATTATATCCAGACTTCACAATACTTGGATTGACTTCCGTTGTTTTGCTTGAAGGCAGGGTTTGCTTCTTTAAAAGGAACAATACGTTGGTATAATTTTCAGTGGAGTGACAATAGCACATTTTTGCACTCTTCCTCCTGGCCATGGTGAGACTAAAATTTGTTTTGTTCTAATCTGCGTTCTTGATGTTAATGTCAAGATGAAGTTTTACTTATATGCTCATTTCAATTTGAAAGTCTCTTTATTCCGTTTTTCATCTTTGATACGTGTCATGCTACCTCAATTATATCTCTGAAATAACATAAAAAGCGTAGAATACTTTAAGGCTGAATAGACATCAGGAGGTCATGCTGTCCAATCCCTACCACACCAGCAGCCCCCCTCAAGCAAGGCTGGCTTAGATGTTTGGTTGTTTTTCTCAGGATTTTGCTCATCTCCAGGGATAGCTCTGTGGTAGTGCTAATATGTACTTCCTGCTTTGCCTAGTCCGTGGTCAAATGATAAGACTTGCTATGTTTCTGATGTGTTGTTTTGATAACAGCTTAAGGATATGAAAATGTGTGCTCTAAAAGCACATGTATTTCCTGTGAGTTACTTCTAAATCAAATACTATGAACTTACAGGCATTGATTAAAATTCTCAAGAAACTACTGTTTCAAGCGATTAATCTGATTTCACAACTTCTACATCACAGACTTCTATGAGAATATGGTTGTGCATAATATAAGTTTTGCATTGTAATTATAATGAGCATTCTGCATTTTCCATTTTGACTATGCTTTATACTTGGGCACTACCAGACAGCCTTTTTTTGTCATTTTAGGTACAACTTCTTTGAAAAGTAGCACCAACCTGAAGTTTCAGGCAATAATAAAGCCTGAACAGTGTGCTTGTAAATTCTATCCAATGGAAGTTGACTTAGGATTTACAGACTTCCCTTTCTTCTGTCATTGATGGGAAAACAAGGAGAAATAAGAGTAGAACTGAGAAACTTGTTTTAACCAGAATTACTTAGTGTTACTTAAAATCCTTGGCTATAATGAGAGGGACTTTCTTCTTTCTCAAGAGGTGAATTATTATATGGGATAGGGCTTGGATAGGATGAATTACCTCTCTTTTTTGTCTGTGCGTGATTCTGAGCACTAGTATGGGTTTTTTTGTCTTGCCTTTTACAGTAAGCTCCTTGTAAAATACTAGCAGAGCACTGTCACTTCTCTGCAGGAACAATGAATAGAAATGCATGATAGGCATACACTTATTGAAAATGCAGCTTTAAATTGTTTTCTATTTTTTTCTTTGACTCCTCACTCTTTGTACTTGTGAAAATACGTAAATTGAGAGAGTGTTCCATCTATGCAATCCTGGTCAGAGCAAAATACATAGCAGAGCTGTATTTATGAATTATTAAAATACATTTTTTTCTTAAATTCTCTCTCTAAAACTGCAATCCTATTTCACATGAAAATCTATAAACTCCCCCTGTCCCAAAATTTCCTTTAAATTGGGATTTTGATTATTTCTGTATGAAATTCCTCTCACCTTTTGGAGACAAGTGGAAACAAAGAGTTTATGTATATTCAATGATACCATACTATATATGGATTACATAGAATATTTTAGTTATTATAGTACTTACCTACCTTCCAAATTTTTTTTAAAGAACTCCACAGAAATTAAAAAGAGAACATATGAAGAAGTCATATTAAATACAAGACCACAGTATGAAAAAGTGTGTATATATAAGTTTGTGTGTATGTGTGTGCATATGTGTATATACACACACATATAGATGCATGTTCCATAAAACGTGTCTCCAAAGAATATCTGGTCAGTGAAAGAAAATTTTACTTGTGACATTGCTAGCAGGGCAGACTGATCTCATTTGTCGACTTGTCTTAACCTGTTTGAGAGACCTCATCCAGTCAAAAATGAGCCATGTTCTAGAGATTAAATTATTCTTTTGTTTCTCTCAGCATTAAAGGTCAGGTGTTACTTTACAGTGGTGTAGATCCTGAGAATTTCCACAGGACCGTGTGTGCGGAAAAGAGATGAGAAATGCTTTTCTTAGTAAAAATGGATTTTTTTTATTTAAACGTAGAAATAGCCAAAATTATTTTAAAAAAACAACAATAAAAAACCCAAACCAAAACAGGAAAACAACCATAACCATCGTATATTGCCATACTTGAATGAGAACTTAAAAGTAAGGCTGAGAAGAATTTTTATTCTGTGGATAAAAAACAGACTAACCACTTTAACTTCTACTTGTAATCAAATCAAAACATAGTTATCATTAGGTTCTCCATCTTAATTTGGTAAAAGTAAAACCAGTAAAATCACTTTTTTTCTGTATTTTTAAATACATATTTTTCTTTTTTTTGTTCTTTGGAGATTATGCCAATAGGTATATTCAAAACCCAAAACTACTGATAAAAATTGACTCTCATATTTCTGAATGTTACTTACTTACTTTGTTTTTCCCAATATTTGACTTTTTCTGAAGAGAAAAATATTTTTTTTTAATGTCCATGATACCAAAAAGTTCTTACTTCACCTCTCAAAAGATAAAGCTCATCTTTGATGATTTGATTGTGTTTGATTTTTATCTAATGTTCTCTCACCCAAAATGATACAGCTTTGCTTCTAATATAGCCTTCACACTTTCAAAGAGTTAGAGAAGCTGACTGACCTCCAGCCCCCTGCCTTCAGCATATTCATGGATACATTTGTGAAGACTCTTACACCATTTTTCCAAACTTCTTCTGTTGTGAGTAGTAGGCTCATATTTCAGGGTAGTGAAGACTGTTCTTCCTTTTCTACAAAGATTTATTCTTGCTGTGGATATTTTTTGCTGCTTATTCCCTGCTGGAAGCCTGAAACAAAAGCAACATGGGAACCTCCCATTTTGTGGTCTGGCTGAACTCTTGGATAAAAAGGGCAAGTACTGTGTAGAAGCATCACACTCTGGACAGTTGCTTGTGGCAAAGTTCACCTGGAAAATCATTACCTTTTGTGTTCTCCGGTACTGGACCGTCAGGCATTCCAAGTCCTTCAAATTTAGATTATTGATGTTCACGGTTTGGGCAATAGAATCCTTACTGATATTTCTAGCATAAAAACTAGTATAGTTTCTGTATATAAAGAACACAGAAATAATAATAGAATAAGATAATTTAAACAGTGACTAGTTCCCAGGTTGCTGGTCAATCTCAAGTTGAATCTAAAATTAAGAAAAGGCCCTGTGGGAAAAAGTTCAGCTCCTTTCTCTAGTATGACAATGTGGTAATGTTCAAGCTATGATAAATTTTATTTTGTTTTAACAGACTGAGGCGGATGGTTGCCTTGGCCTGGATATATAGGAACACTACTCACACTTTTTAGACTCATAGCTAAAATACTTTAGGACAAATGCAGGCAATAGAAGAAAGGAAGTGATTTATCATGTGATAGTAATTTCAATAAACAGCCTAAATTCTGAGCAGAAAATAAATCCAGAACAGTTTTATCCCAACTTTTAAGGAAATCTGTGATTATTAAGGTACCTGTTTCTTATTGGATTGCTGGTATAGGCGTTGAGGTTTTCATTCTCTCTTCATCTGCTGAAAGACCCAAGTGCAGCTAATTCTATTCTAGAAGTCTCCTTGCGATCAACAGCAGAACACCTAAAAACCCAGCAGAAATAGGCAAAATAAGATTATATTAAAGTTAATAAAGTTGAACCTCTTTTTCAGTGTTTTTGTTTTTTTTTTTTGCTCTTTTCTATGCTTATTTCCATTTACATACTTGTTTTACATTGGGTGAGTGACAGAACAGTTAAACCAGTTTCTGGGCTAGGTGAAGCTATATGGAGGCATGAGACTTTTTCAAAGTCTATTGTTTACTGCTGAACTGTTTCATGCTTCTCTAATAATGATATTTGATATATGCTAGGAGAGAAGCCTTCAAGACTTGGGCAGGGGGTGGTGTTGTTTGGGGGGTTTTTTTGGTTGTTTTTTTTTTTGCAAATAAAGCTGGTCTAAAACTTTCTGGGCAATCAGGCTGGAAAATGCTATTTGTGCAGGCTAAAAGTAATATTATGTAAGATGGCAGTAATTATACTTGACTGTTGTGTAGCTCCTAGGGTGGTCAGTGGGTCTGTGAGATTTTATTTTATCTTGTCTTGTCTGCAGTCTACAAAAATTCTTCTGAGGTTCCTATTGTAGCAGAACTTGCAGATAACCTAAGGTTATATTTCAGCTCAGTTAAGAGTCTTACAACTTATAGAGAGAAAACTCTTTCAATCTTTGATGCATTTCAGGTTGGGGTTTGGGTTTTTGGTTTTTTTTTTATTATTATTATTATTTACTAAAATGCGAACTGGGATCTTATCCTCTGAAGTGCATTTAGCCCAAGGATATGGAATTCAAACTGTTCAGGAACAGAAGCTTCAAGAAAGTGAACCTGAACAAAACTGTGTTCTTCTGTCTTCCAGCTTTAAAAGTTGGCATTTGTAATCCATGCATCTTTCTTCAAAGGTCCATGCTCCCTGCTGATCCTATGTTTGTTTATTTGAACTATTTGTGTTTATTTGAACTATTTGAATTGCAATACTTACTGATTTCTTCATGAAATGGGTTAGGTTTTTTCTGCCACCCACGATAGGTTATGACAAAACCTCTTGGTTAAAGAGACATGTCTTAGCTCTTTAGCTTAGGAAGAGCTACATAGTCCCAATGCTAGTACAGTGCAAGCTGGTGTAATCCATATGGTGCAGCGTGTCACTGTGTGGGAGATAGGTAACATCCACCAAATAAAGTTTATCACTTCAGGCAGGGCTGAAGTTTCTCTTCCAGGGCTTGCTTGTTCAGTGCTATCCTGGGGAGCTGTTCATCATGTTTCCTTGTGGTTGTACGAAGAAACATGGAGAGTAGCTTAAACTATTGTGAAAACGTGTCTCCTTTGTCCCCGTACATGCATCTTCAGTATAATAAAACCTTCTCAAAAAAGATTTGATCTCATAGTCTGAGGAAGAAACTAGTATCCGGTAATAATTCTACTCCTTCAGCAGTTCTCCCTCATGCCATTGGCAAATTTGCCAGCTTTTGACTCAACTTCTACTACTGTAAAACTAAAATGCTGCAATGGGCTTTGAGGATTAAGTGAAATGCGAGAGTTAATTAAATGGAAGCTATTTTGTTTGAAGGCAAATCAAGTGTCCATCAGTATTTGTCATTGTACAATTGCTGTAGCACTGAAAATTCCTGTTAAAATGTTGTCTCCTTTTCTTAAGGTTGATCTGCAGTTGTAAGAAGCAGCTTTGAAAATGACAGCTTTAAAAGAAACCTGAATAGAGATCACATTTCTCTGAATTAAATTCTTACTGTGTCAGTACTTTGTGCCATTCGGTGAGCATGCGCACTCAAAAAATTTTCCCTTCGTGTAGAAAAGAGGCATTTGTTAACAGAGTGGTTGGAAAGAGCATCCTTTCGAGTAACCGGATGCTGCTAGCGACACCGGGTGTAGACTTACTGGAAGACCTGAAGGGTCTTTTATTTTGCCATCATAGTCCTGTTTAACTGTATGCTTCTATTCCCTGTGCATGCTTGCAATCAGGTAGCAGTATAGGTTCTGAATCATGAATTCTGATGTAGAGAAACTACAAGGTTAAAGTTTTTTTTGGGGAAAAGCCCTAGAGGTATAATCCTATCATGTCATTATGAATTCTACCCAGAGAGGAAATTTCATGACACTAAGTGACAAATTGCTGAAAATGATCAAACTGCTGATGCAACTTAATGCCTTCTACTATTACAAGCCAACAACTTCTAAACTAAAATGTAATGTGTCTTAATTTTTCAAATATTCCAAAATTACCATTAAGAACTGCCATTATGTTTATTTTCAGTAGAAAAAGACACATTATGGCTGTTCATAAAGTATATAAGTGAATGCAAGTTGAGATAGATATAGATAAATATATAATATAGACACACAAATATATGTGTTTGTATATATATAAATATAGACTAGGGCTAAATTGCGCAGATGTGTGGAGTTTTTTTCTGCTTGGAAATTTAGTTGTAGAAGGGTCTGTACGTTTCAGTCGCTCATCTGAGAAACTAGGACGTCGGACTCAGTAAAGAAGGTAGCTGCAATCTGAGCTGTTACATGTTTGAAGATCCTGGGCGTGTTCTATCCATATAGATCAGCTTTATGCTGGACATCTGATGTGCACATGTGGAAAACATGACAAGATTGGAATGAATTGGATGTAATGTATGGGCTTTTGGTACATGTGCAGATCCAAGTGTACAACCTTTATACAGTAAAGCTAGTAATCCCAGATCAGTTGGATACTGTACACACACAAGTCTATCAGTGCAACACAGACACAGTCAGGCACATGGAACACGTACAACCTGTTTGGGAAATGCTGTGCACCATTCTATAGCCATACACCTCTGGAACTTTTTTCCTGATCACATCTTTCACACTGAAGTCACCTGGATAAAGCAAGGCTTAAGCTTCCACCTTTCTTTCTTTCTTTACAGAAAGAAGACTCTTCCACAGTACCTGGGTCCTGGGTAAGAACTCTAGGCAAGACAGAGTTCCCTCATATCTCTTTTAAACCCCGTAGGTTTCTGCTGTGGAATTGTCCTTTCGATTAGAAAAACCTTCTTTTCATTATGTGTATTTTTTTTATCTGGGTCTTCTGGTTCTTGTCAACAGCTTTTGACCATCTTTTACATGTGTGAAAAATTAAGTCTTCCCTTACTGATTCTTCTAAGAAAACTGTCTAATTTTCATTTCTGATTGGACTTACATATATTTTGCATTTCCTTCCTTGTCGAGGATATTGGAAACATGCTGTGACTTATGTTTGTTTGATACAGCCCTTTCTTATCTAGAGCAAGACTTTAAGCTTCTTGCTAGGGGAAAGGCAGAAATCTAATTAAACTAGTCTGAGGGCATCTTAAAAGTCAATTAAAAATATCTCTATCTAAAATAATTACTGAAGCATGTAAATTCTCAGGCTTTGGTTTGGGTTTTGTCTGTTTGTTTTTTAAATCAAATAAATTCAAAGTATGTAATTTCCTCTGGATAAATATCTCATTTGTTCATAATATGCTGTTTCTGTGAAAACCTGGATATATTGGTGATTCTTAGGTAACAACACAATAGCAAATAACCAGGTTGTTTGAAATGCTACGTCTCAAGGACAGCAGAAAAATTGTTTCTTAGAGCATGGGGTAAAAAGTCACTGTAATTCATCAATACTTTTTTTTTCTTGTCTGAATTGCTTAATCATCTCACTTGATTGCCCGTTTTTTTTTTTAAACTTTAAAAAAATACTTCTTCTTTTGAAAGCAATTGCATGCTCTACAGGATAAATTCTCTTGTAAAACAGTGAATTCTAGGTTTTTCCTGTAGTTCAGGTAGAATTTCAGGATTTGAGGATTACCTCTTTTTCTTGTGAAAAGTTGAATCCCATCTCCTGAGTAAAGGAGTTTTTAAAACAGTGAACTGTTCTGAGATCAGCCATCATTAAGGTAAATTTCTTCAGAACCATTTAATATTATGTCTAATCCTCTTGGCTTCAGTTTGTTTGTGGCAGGAATGAATTTTCTAATTCAGATAGAATTGGGAGGCTGTATGTGTCAGAAAATTCTTGGTGGACTGTCCTTACAGTGCAAAATGGGAGCTTAGGAGAGTTGCAGTCTGGGGAAACTGGATTTGTTCTCAAATAACTGAAAACTGTTGTGTGGCTTCAATAATCCTAGGAACAAATTTCCTTTGATAATGTTGCCTTTTGAAGAATTGATAGGCCTTATTATTGTATTTGCAGGTGACTGGTAGGGGGATAAGAGCAGATGAAACAAAGGGGTAATAAAATATTCTCTTTCTGCTTTATAATGAAGTTCTTCGGCAAAAGTATTGAGTTATTAAAGGAAACTGAGTGGATTGAAGCACCATGAGTAGTCTGTAATGGAAATGCCTTTTTCAGACTTTTTCCTTGTTATAATACTGTTTGTTAATATGTCTGCTGTGTTCATTCCTTCACTGTTCATTGAAAAAACATTTTTTGATGTTCCTTTCTCTGGTTTACATTTCTCTTCAAAATTTGGTAGGGAGACCTAGTTGTAATCCATAACTTTCAGTTCAAACTGTCATTCCAGAAAGTTCAAACAATGTAGAGGACTGTAAGTTTTGATAAAGGTGCTTCAAAATCAAACACCATTTGGCTTAAATATAGTAGCTGCTGTTTTATTTCTGGGATTGCTTTAGGACAGCTGGGAAGCTCTAAGACAACCACAAAATTGAAATTTTATGTTTGAAAACCAATTCTGTGCAGAAACAATTTTTAAAGTATTAATGAACATATATTTTATTAATAGTCCTCAGCTGGAAGTTACAACTTCATTTTCCAGAAAGAAAAATGACTTTTAAATGTTTCATGTGTCAAAGGATGAGATGAAAAACATCATCTTCCTGAAACAAATCAAGGCAATTAGTATATCAGGTATTGTATGTTTATTTGTAGGCTTCTTTACAAGACCTGTAAAATCTCAATATTTGAAAGATTTCCTGTGAAGTAAGCAGTCTCATCCATGAAGCTTATGATTTTATAAAAGTGAACAAAAAGGCAGTAAACTTTTGCTGCAACCACTTGGGAAACGTGTTGCATGACAAACTTAATTCAACTAAATGCTTGAAGTGCTGACCAATATTCCAAATTTGAAGGGGTGGAGGGAAGTACAAAAAGTAAGTGCATGCAACTAGAAAATAAGTAGTTCTTTATTAAAAGATTTTGTGTTGTAAAGTCACGTTTATTCTAGTTCCTGTTTGACTTTACTGAATAAGTACAAATGACTATTTTTGGACTAGGTTGCTTCTTTTGCTACCTTTTGATAAAAGCACTTACACATTAAACTTAGTACAGGTTTTTACTGGTATTTATTTAAAAAGATAGGAAGTATTGTGCTATTTAAGGCTAATGGTTCCTCTACTCAGTCTACAGCAAGCAAGATCAGATGCTTCAGAGGAAGATACAAAAAATGTTGAAACTGTCAAATACAGAATATCCATTCCAGACAGGAAGCTTTTCTAATGTTACTCACTCGCAGTCTGTCACTTGGCAGAGGAGTTTCAAATTTTGGGTGGGAGGAAAGTTCTCTTAATTTTGTCTTACTTCTTTTCCTTCCCAAGCATGCTGGCTGGACAAAAACATAATTACTCTCTTCTGAGATTAGTTGTTTCTGAGAAGTGCACGTTTGTTATGTTCTGCATTCCTAATCTGTATTGTATCATTAAGGTGTATATTGAAACTCAGCGGTCAGTAGTGTGTTGAGTCTGTTATTCACAGTGCATCCCTTTGAAGAACTAGTTAGCAGTTTCAGTTAACACAGTTAAAGTAATGCAGTGCCCTTCCAACCGCCGTGTCTGCATATCCATGCACAAATGCTTACACTACTTGTGCTCAGTGGTTGGTTGTTTTCTTGGTCAGGGTATGTGGGGGTAGGTAGGGGTCGCTGCTGACTTTTGGTTTTGCCAAATATAAACACGGTCTAAAATATGCTCATTTTGATGAGGGTAGTTTCATACTGAAGCAAGTCATTTTCCTAAGCTGTCGTCTTCCACTGTAAGATGCACCTAGCCAAAATGATACCTCCATTTTTGAAGGCTTGTCTAAACTGGCTTATATCAGAACATCTGGAATACCGATATTCTTGATCTAAGTTTATTTTTTTTATATAGTGATGAAAGTTATATGTTTTGTGCTTATCATATATTTATTTTCTTTTGAAGGATGATTTTGAGGCGAAATCAGAGGAGCGTGCCAGTGTCATCCAACAACTTGAGCAAACTATCGAGGATCTGAGGACCAAAATTGCAGCACTAGAGAAACAGTTCCCTGCTGCAGAGGTACAGGCTTCTGGGAAGGAGCAGGAAAATGAGCACACGCACGCAGTCTGCAGGGAACTCACCAGTGTGACTCTTCAAACGAACGGAGAGGAGACTGTATCCAGGACTGTGTCACAAGCAAGATCCGTACAAACGTCACCAACGGAGGATTATTTAACACACACAATGCCTTCAGCCAATGCACTGCCACAGCCACCCCCCCCACCACACTTAGAAGGGGGCAAAAGTGACGGGCCACCTCAGAAATTGCCAGCTCTAGAACTACAGCCCACATTTTGTTCTGAAATCTCCTTAATTCTGTCGCCGAAGCTAATCTCAGTGCCGCTGGATGCAAGCCAATCAGTACAGAGTATGCCGCAGTCACCTCTTCCAGGATCCAAAGTTAATTTGTCCCTTGCATTTGAAGGAGAGACTGAAATGCCAGATTCTCATCAACTTCTAAGTACTGCAGATGTGACTTGTAGTGAACATCCTCCTTCTTTGCCCCCTGAGCCCACATGTAGCATTCCCCCATCACTGCCAGCCACTGAACCGGCTGCTCCCCTGTCTGGAGCACATGGCCCTTTCCTTGCCACTCCCATGTCCATGGCAGGAATACCACCCCCACCACCCCTGCCCGGCTCAGGACTCCCTCCTTCTGCTGCCTCAGCAGTGCCATACCTGGGCCACTCTTTGCCGGGCATGCCACCAGCCCCTCCTCCTCCTCCACCTTTGCCAACTGGGCAGATACTGATTCTGTCTCCAGCCCCTCCTCTGCCATGTGCTGGAGTACCACCACCACCACTACCACCACCTTTGCCCGGAGCAGGAGTCCCACCCTCTCTGCCCAGTGTGGGCATCCCACCTCCCCCTCCACCACCACCTTTACCTGGGACTTGTGTCCCTCCCCCACCTCCTCCTCTGCCTGGCCTGGCACTGCCACCCCCACCTCCAGCACTACCTCTGCCTGGAGCAGGACTGCCACCACCTCCACCACCTCTGCCTGGAGGGGTCGTCCCGCCTCCACCTCCTCCACCACCTCTGCCTGGTGCTGGTGTTCCCCCTCCACCACCTCCTCCACCACCTCTGCCTGGTGCTGGTGTTCCCCCTCCACCACCTCCTCCACCACCTCTGCCTGGTGCTGGTGTCCCCCCTCCACCACCACCTCTGCCTGGGTTGGGGATGCCACCTCCAGCCCCACCTCCTTTGCCTGGAGAAGCACCACCCCTTCCAGCATCAGCCCAGGGCAGCACCTACCCAGCAGTTCCACAGGTCTGTGGTTTTCTTCCTCCTCCATTACCATCTGGTTTATTTGCAATGGGGGTGAATCAGGAGAAAGGGAGCAGGAAACATGTAATAGAACCTTCTCGGCCAATGAAGCCTCTTTACTGGACAAGAATTCAGCTCCACAGTAAAAGGTAAGCTGTAGGGTTGTGAAGAGAATGGTGTTTTGACTTTATGGATGTCCTGATAGTGTCATATGTTATGAGCAAAAGTCTTTATGTACTGCTCGGCAGGTCTTTGCAAGAACCTTATTGCAAACAGGATTTTATTTATAGTTGGATATGTAAATGGGGGGCCCATTTTGTGTAAAATGAACAAACTGAGTAACATTATTTGCACATGAAAGCTCTATGAGGATAGTGTTTTCAGCTGTCCTTTGGGGTTACATGCTATGTGTTGACCAGAGTCTGGGGGTGACTGTGTGCCACTAAGCGTTCTGTGAGATGGCTTTTTAAAATGTCATATTTGTGCTTCCCCTCAACTTTCAAGATAGCGTTGGTCTCTCTCTGGAGCTGCTTGCAAGTCTTGGTAGTGTCTTCTAGATGACTGTATGCTGAACGCATTTTATCCTCTCTCCTTTCTCCAGTGACCTAGAAATCCTTTTTCTTTTCCCGCATCTTGAACACTCAGTAGGCAGATTCAAACTGCAATTTATTTGCATGGCACCATAAAGCTGTTCTGGTAGCCCTTACTTTGATATGACCTTGATATAATTATTTTCGGATGTTGATGTTTTTCATTTGTTTGTAAAATACCGTTCTTGATCATGAAAAGAAGTTTCCTTATTAATCTTGTATTTATGTCTCGGAGTACTGATTGTAAAACTCTTCTGCTCTTATTTAATGATTAATTTCTTCCTTTTCAAGTTCTTGGCACTGTCACACAGGTGGTCTGCAAATAATTGTCTATTTCTACTTCCCTTTGTGTCCATGTCTGTGTGTTTTACAGCCTATATACGGCCTATTTATATTCCTGTTTATCTAAAGGGTGTGACTGTAAATGAGCCTGACCATTATTGTGTGTGAACAAAGAAGTATGGGGGAGAATTAACAGTATATCTTATCAAAATGCTGCTAGTAGAAGTTAGGCAACAACTTTTAAATTGCTGCTATTTTATTTTCTTCATTCCTCCATTTATGACTTTATTTAGTTTGACATTGCCCTACATAGGTCTTTTGCTTAACTTTAGAGATTCTAGTGCTTCACTTGTGTGGGAAAAAATTGAAGAGCCTTCCATAGATTATCATGAGTTTGAAGAACTGTTTTCTAAAACAGCTGTTAAAGAGAGGAAGAAACCCATTTCGGACACCATTACAAAAACAAAGACTAAACAAGTGAGTACTCATTTAATTTCAGATCTTTTCTAGGCTGGTTTTTACATAAGGACAGATTTTTGCATGCAGCTGAGATGAATTTTGCCCGGTGTGAAATTGTTACCGTTTATATATACACTATATAGAGATATCAGAAAAGGAGAGAATGTAGGATGGGTTTCAAAGCTATATGAGTTGCATGTGAATTACCATGACTTCAGAGAAAAAATTACATTTAAAAATCTAAGTCCTAATGTTATACCAATCATAAGAGTTGTAAGTTTGTGTTGTGTTCCTATATATATAGTGAATGTGAAGTTTATGCATACCATAAATGACAAGCACAGTTGGGAAAATCCAACATTAATCAAGCTGGTTTCTTGAAGTGGAATGGTGTACAATAAAATAAAATTAGGAAGCCTATTTTAAATGTAGAAGTTTAAACCCTGGCGTAAGATAATTGAATCTGAATATTTAGATGACTAGAGAGCTGTAATCTTAGTATCTATGTAAAAAATAAATTGTGGTGGTATGATAATTAGTTTGCAAGTAAACTTCCAGGCTCTAGAGAAGAATGTTTTTGTGTAGAATCCTAAACAACAGTTAAAGTTCTTGTTTTATCTTGTGTTCACATTCCTGTACTCAATTCAAGACTAGACTGTTCTTTCTATCATCTTTTAACATACAGGTTAACCCTATACAGGACTTTTTTTTTCCACATTGGATGTACAGTGAGACTCTTCAGAATCTTCATGCAGTAGATCTTATGTTTGGATATGACCTCTCCACCTAGTAGTTCTGGAGATCTTGCCCCCACAGACTCACCTAGGTCAGCAATATAAACATGCAGGCATTCTTTCCTGTGCAGGCAACAGAACTGGTAGTGAAGTTAGGATGATCACAGTGAAGTTAGGATGATCACCCCAAGGTGTTGGATAAAACCTTTATCTGGATGGTTGGGAAGGATAGTAAAGCCACACTCGTGTGGCTGTTCATCAGGTACCTGTGTGCTGCACTAGGCTGTACTAACTGGGATGGGAGGAAAGGTAACAGTGCTGCTGCTACCTTGCTCTCCTGGAATAAATCTCCAAAGTGCAAGATCTTTGCTCTTCTTCCCTTCTTCTAGACAAAGTCTCTTTCAACGGCTATTCTTAACTAAATTTGTATGATAGCTCTTTAAGTAAAAAGAGGAGTGCAAAGGTATGCCCGATGCTTTGCCTATGAACTGTTGATCCATTCACATGTCATGAGATTTGGTGATGCAAATCTCTGAACAGAGTACAAATGATGACTGATTAATTCTGTAACGTAAATGGTGGTTAAAGACAGAGATTACGAATAAACATTAGATGTGGATTTTAATACTGAGTATTTGTTTTTCTTTATTTGGATATGTTGTCAATAAATTAATAAGATGTAGGTAAAAATAAATGAACATGACTGATTGTTCTTAGCTTCTTTGAAAAGAACAAGTTGTTTGGCAGAAATTTCCACACAGAAGTTTAAGGCAATCTAAGTAGGTGCCGTCATCTAGAACGAACATTCCTGTGGGCCACCTAAATTGACAGAAGATAATCCCCTGTGTATTTCTCTTCCTCTGGTGATCAAACAAATTTGCTGGACTCCAAAAGAGGGAGAAATTGCCTAATGGAGAAGTCTGATTTGTTGAACTGTAGTATCTGTGGGGAAAAGATCAACCAAATAGATAATACAGGCATTCGTTAGAACTACAATTAGAGCTATCATTTATTGCAGATGTCGAAGTTAAATGTTCACGTGGACAAATCCAGTTTGGGCTTTTCATAGTATTGACATGAGACAATTGAACTAGAACAGCTTCACAAATGTATTCTACTTATGCCCTCTTAGCAGTTTGGAATGCAGGCCTTCATTTTTTAAATTCTCTTCATTTATACCACAGTAAACACTCGGATAATGAAGTCCATCCATGTTTAGCAGAAGGAACAGTTATTTGGAGAAAGCATGGCTGTAATTCCACAAGTATGTTTTTATAGGAAGAACCAAGTGCTGTTTAAGTGGTTACTGACTTACATGGCTTCTATGATAGTTATGGGTGTTGTAAAGATCTTACAAATAGTGTTTCTGTAGTGATTTTTACAGGATCGTGTTATGCAAAGCAGATGTGTTCTGTCACCTGTTGAGTTACGAAGGAGAGCTGTACAGAACAGAACCAGGACCCACAAAACTCACTTTACTGCTTTCCAGAAATGCTCTAGTCTGGCAATTGGTTTTCCTCCTTTTGTTGATGTGCGGGTGTGTGGAGTGGATGTATTGGTTAGATAGATTTGATGTAAAATACTAGCTACATTGGAAATAGTAGTCAGGAAAAAATGCCCAGATAACTTTCGAATGCGTAAAATATTTGGTACTCTTAGTAAACATCTGATTTTAATAGAGCAATGTTTTTATTGTAAGCTGAAATAAAAATGTATTTACAGAAAAGGCCACATGGCAGGGGGGAGGGCGGGAATTCTAGCTAATCTGAAGAAAGATTTGAAAGTTTGGGGATGATTTGGGAAGATTAATTATTTTGGAGTATGCTGCTGTTCTGTACACAGAGCTTTTTATGCTATATGCCATAGAGTATATGCATATGTTTGCTTGTGTATGTATATAGATACACATGTTATAATTATTTCTAAATGGTGACCCCTTTTTAAGTGGTAAAATTTTCTGTGTTGTTGTGGGTTGTTTGGGTTTTTTTGAGGTAATGATTGAGTTAATTTCACCTTACCCAAGTATTGGTTCTAATTGTTTTTTTCCTTGGCATGATCATCTGCATATAACTTAATACAATATAAATCAATAATGCTTTTAAAAAAAAGCAATATTACATCTAAGACTAAATGAAGGCCACATTAAAATCCATTCCAGAACTTTAAAGAAAGAGGAAAAAATGAAGTGTTAATACTTATTTGTGAATGCAGCTGATTTTGTTCTTGCTGTCTCTCATTTGGTGCTATGGCAAAAGCTGTGATTTATTTTGCTCTGTTAATACGTATATGTCAAATTCTCAGCTGCTGTAAATGTGTGCAGCCTCACTCAATGAGAATGCCTACTAAATCTTCAAAGAAAGTCCTTTATAGGCTATATTATAGGTGGGGCTGCCATTGCTACCTATTAAAGTGGTCTGGCTTTCATTATAAGTCCCTGTTGTTAGAACTTTGCCAAAATTTAGCTCTTTGGACTGCAAGTTTTGTTGGGTTATTTCCTCCCCTCTTCCCCCCTCCCTCCCACCTCCCCCTATTTGTTGTCTCCTTCATTTTGCCAGTGTTAAGAAGGAAAACAAAGTCTGGTTTTGCTCATGTCCACATAGTTTCATAGACTTGAAATATGGAAAAATTTTATCAGATACATGTCTTGTTAGTTGTGTAAAGAGTTTCTTAAACTTTACCACTCTACAGGCTATATCTCAGTTCCTGTTGCTCAGGAGAGATTTCAGGTATAATTCTGAAGATTTTTTCCTAACCTTATATTGGCAGGTTGGAGAACAGAGGCCAAGAGGGAGAGGGGCAAAGAAAGATTAAGATGAGTAACTTGGGGAGTCAGTGAAGAACTGAGGAGATCTAACAAGTGGAAATATAGAGCATAATAGGTCTGATTCTGTGTCACCTCTTATTCTGTCTAAAGTAATTTCTCTCAGAAACTTGTGAGCCTGGGGCTCTTGACCTGGATATTCCTTTTGACAAATAGTGGATCTCATCGTCTACGGTGTTTGACCCAAGCAAAAGGTGAAAACTCGCTCTTAGAGTGTCTTGCTCAGCCGTGCCATGTAGGTACAATACAAGTTTTGATTACATGGCTGGGTAGTATTTTTCATTGGATCCTTTCCGTAGCTAGTGTGGACTGTGTGGAATGAGCACAATTCATGATGATTACTTAGGAAATGAAGCTGCTACCTGAGTAAAAAATGGTTTTATCAGTTGTTGCAGCACTTAAAAAACCCATGTAATTAGTGAAGCAAGAATGAAAAGGATTCATGATTAAGGCCACATACTTAAGAGTGACGGTAAATGCAATATTAAAAATGTGCTTACATGGCATACATCGGCCAGTGTAAACTTGAATGGGTTCAGTGGAAAAACGGTACATAATCAGAAAATCTTGGTATTACTGTCAGCATGATAAGTATACAGCAGCGGCTGGGCTGACTTGTATAGATTGCTTTCCTAACTTTTGAACAGTCATTTTAGAAGCCTTACTGATAATCCCCTAACTGTATTTTTGGAAAATAATATGCATGTAACTGCAATGAACTTTTCAAGAGCAGACCATGTGTTTATAATCTATCATGTAAACGAAATAAAAATGTTAAAGATATTCTCATATGGAAAGTCCAATATTAATCTATTGACATTAAGATTTTAATCTCTCCCTTCCACCCCAGAAAATAAATAATAGGTTACTGAAGTTTCATTCTGTTTCAAAAGCCTTAGATGCAAACAAGATGTATCAATAAAACTATTTATTTAATGATTTCAGCATTTTTGAATTTTTAAGTATAACATAAAGAAGCTGTGGTAATAGAATACCCCTAGAAATAAAATGCCACATAAAATAAGTATAAATTGGTAAATAAGGTAAATGCCATATTGAGTTAACAGATAAAAGTTTATTCATGTTTATTCATTAACAGGGAATGACATAAAGGGAAAAATAATTTTTTGAAAATGAGGGTTTATTCCCTTTGCAAACACTGGAGGCACTGTCTTTAGGAGCTTTCCGTATCCACACTTAGTGATCTATTACCTGTGTCAATGGCACAAACATTTGCTGCGATTTTACGTACTCTCCAGAGTTACAGTTGGGGTGCTGCTGCCCCTGCAGAGAGGAATTTTAGAGGACTTGACTGATGCATTGTTTTTATTTATACAAGCAAATAATTACTAATATCAGGAAGTTATGACGTTATGTAATATCTCATCTGGCTTGTAAGAATAATTTATTTTATGAGAAGCTATCTGAATGTGATCTCTGCTTTTTACCTCTAATTTGCTTCATTATATGGCTTATTGCATGTTTTGTTGTTATATTATTTGCTTTGTAACTGTATCTACACAGGTCTCTGTTGCAAACACATTTTTACCTGACTGCAACTCTGTATCAAATATCTCCACTTGTTCAGTCTCCCCAGGTGGTTGTCCTCTGTTAACCACGTGCGTTTCTCATTCTTGTTTCCTTCTTGTTTTCTTTTCTTTGGATCATATATTTGCAAGGCTAAAACCAAACAAACGAGCTTGGCATCTGATAATCTTGTAAAATCGTCTTGTGACCTAAGAGCTCTGTGGGTTTCTCTGTTTGTTCGTGTATCCTCACTAGCACTGAAAAATTCTGCTGATGTAACAGCCTGTTTTAGGTCTGCTGCTGCTTACGGTTTCTGTCTGAGCAAGAAAGGTTGTGTTCATTTCTTAACCAGTTTGTAGAGTGTCTGACAATGGCATCATTGTGTTTCCCTATGCTCTGGAAGACTTCTGCAGGGCAAGGTCTTACTGAAAATTTGTTCAAATAAAGAGAAAAATAGACTTTGGGTTGGAGTGAGTGAACTGCAGCTGATCTGTGAGACTGAAAGCTGCATTTCAAAAAAAAGCACAATGCAGATCTTGAATCCCAGCAGAAAGACAGCTGCCACCCTGGGCTGTGTACAATTCTTGCTGTACTACTGTGGAGTAGAGGCATCTTAGTTACAGCCCTCTTTCCACGGAAGTTGGCGATCTCGTGTTTCCATAGCCAGTACTTCTACACCTTTCAAATACTTTCTTCTCCATCTCTGTGACTCTCTCGGTGCAAGGGCTCGGTGCAGTGGAAATTGTAGCATTGTATGACACCAAGGGAGGAAGAAAGGGAGAAAACATGGAGATAGCAATATGCATTTCTTCTCCCATCTCTCTGTCCACATTGATTTCGCTAAAGAGGCAAGAAGCAGCACTTTTTAGTACAGTAGTTTTTAAATATGACCAAGAAAATTCAAAGCAATTTAGAACTAGATGTGCATACGGATTGAATATGTTTCACCTCGAAATTAGTTTAGTACGGTGGTCATGATGATTTAGTAAAAAAAATCATTGTCTAACTTAAGTGTGAATGTACTTGTCTGTATTTCTGTCAGATCCTGACTGACTTACAAGTTAAACAGATTTTTACTGTAAGCATGAAAATCAAGGTTTTAAGATTGTAATTTTTTTATTTGTAGAGAAGTACAAAAATCCTCTAGATTTTGCAGATTTATTGATTTTGCAGATTTTTTTTTTTTCCCTTATGGCTGTATTTTTTTGCTTAGTGCTGACTTCAGTACAAACAGGAAAAAAAAAAAGTTGTTGTATTCATTTGGAGTAGGTAAAGTGAATAGTGTCATACTTTTGACTGTAACTGTATGTCCCCCTTTAAAAGTGGAAAACTAAAGCTTCTACAGCATGGATTTTTCATTTGGTTTTTGTTGATATCTCCTAGTAGATATCATGGGTTCTCACCTTTCTTTGCGTGTTTTCTTGATTTGTTTTTTTTTTGGTTTTTTTGTTTTACATTCTTTACCCTTTCCTTCCCCGTACCTACCCCCTTTCATGTCTGTCTCCCTAATTTGATGTACTTTTTATAAAATAATTAAGACTGGTAATTTCAAATTTATTTGGGCATGCAATATGTTTTGCAAGAGTTTGCAAAAAATGTGTGTAATTTTATGCCTAATTTGAGTACACTGTGACAAGATTGTTCATAACAGTTGGGCTGATCACCTGTAAAAACTACCTTCTGAGTGCATTGCAGACCATGCATGAAAACTCTGGCTTTTATACAGACTTTCTAAGGAAATTTTAGCTTTTTGCGGTTAATTTTTTAAAAATAATTTATATTGTAGCATCTGAACATGTGTTTGCCTTACTAAACCACAGAGACATTTTAACAGTTACAAACATAAGATCTAAAGGTATAGAAACTAAACTTTGGGTACCCTCATTCTTTAGCTGATGAAAGAAGGAATAGCTATAATTACGGTACATAACAATGAGCTAAACTTCTGAAGAGGAGCTTTAGGTATGGAAAAATAAAATCCTTGTGACCCATTTTTAAATGAAAGACTTAACTTTGCTGTTTAACCTCATCCCCTACTCCAGGCCTTAAAATTAGAATGTTGCTATTTTGTAATAAGGGACATTAGTATAATGTTCAGCCTCCTGTTGAGGAACACAATGCTTATCTAACTTATTACTGTATATCTGAATCTAAGCAATCTAAGTATTTTTTCATCTAATGTCATAAGTGAGGAATATTAACTAGGGTAGCAATCTCTTAGTAGAAGATTGCTTCTGCAGCAGTAGTTTTATGATATTCATTTCAAACAATACTATTTTAGTGATAAAACAGCATAAAAGGGCATGAGCTCTTTCTCATCCGTATCTTTAAAGGTTTATTTATGAAAGCACAGTAGGGTAGTAGATAAAATGAATGAAAAGTAAATATTATGTTTAATCTTTATCCTCAAGCATGAAGTTACAGTATCCACAAGCTGGCAGACGTGACTGCTTGGCTGCACTAATTTGCATGACACGTCAACAACTTGCATCTAGAAATATATGACAAAGAAGTTTGAAACCTTTAGGTATCTCCTTATAGGTTATGAGAATCTTCAGTGGGGAAAGTAACCAGTTAGTTTGCAGAGGGGATTCTAGGTTTGATTAGGGTAGGAGACAGAGAGGCGCTCAAAATTACACTTTATGATTGATGTTCTGTGGTAAAAGCTGAGTTCGGTTAAATCATTATGTGCCATCAGCACAGACATGCTGTTACGACAGCCAGGACTGAGTGTTGGGTTTGGGGGTTTGTTTGTCTTTTTATAAGGATTAATTAGAAATGTTTGATCTCCTATGGTACCAAAATGTCTTCACTACTTGAAGTAGTCCCTGTTTACCCTCTCACATTTGCCACTACTAGCCAGCAGTTACTTCTGGATTTACTTTTTTAAAAAAAAAACAAACCAACACACATATATATATATATAAACCCCACCACTCTTACAGACAGAATATTATTATTCTTTTATAAGAAGACAAGGATATACCTGTGAAAGATACGATAGGTCCAGTTCTGCGATTGCCAATTTTACGTTTGGAATACACTTCAATCTGCAGAAAAGATCTGTTGTCACAATACCTAGTGAGATGATGACCACACCACTGCCCTGATCTGCTCTCTTAACCTCTTGTTTGGAACTTTGGGGTTTCTGCATCCTCTCTGGGACAGTTACAAGCTCTAGGCCTTTGTACAGTGGAGTTTCCTGCATGTGACTTTTTGTAGTGTACAGTAATTTTTCTTAACAGGCGAAAGCCTTGGGATAATTTTGCTTAATGCTGGTGATCAAAATCAGAATGAGAAAGCACAAGCCATTGCAAAATTCCATGCATTAACTAAATATTATTCTGGGGAAAGGAATCTTCGTATTTTTGCTTCAGGTTTCTCATTAACCATGTGTCTTGCATTACCTTTCATTAAATATCTCTTTTGACTGTTTTTGCTTGTGTTAAACAATCAGGAATAAATTTGGCATGCAGTTTGTTTACTGCTTAACAATGAGGACCACTCAACAATTAGAAAGTTTGTCCTAGACTTCAGCCTGCAGATAATATCTCTAGCTTCCTTTTTATTTATTTTTTTAAAATTTGTTTAAAGCAGAGTTCCAGAATCCAAACTAAAAAGGAGCTGTGTATTGTGTCTGAGGCTTTAGATCTTGTAGAGATTGGATTTATCAACCTTTTGTTGTTCCGCCTTTAAATGGCGTCACTCGTCTGTAGCCTGTAGGCCCAGACTATGCAGCTGATTTATTTTATTGTTTTATTTTTAAATGTGGGAATTGCTTTAGGCCCTTATGCTAATACTCATATTTTCTGAATTAGTGTTGTATTGTTACAGCCATTCTATTGGAGGAAACTATAGTATTCATGCAATTGACTGAAATGGGAATGAAATGCTTAATAAAGTTGAGAATAAAAGTTGACATAAAACATACATTTTAAATAAAGCCAGACAAGACTGGTAGCTGCTATGTAAAACTGCTTTATCTGTTGCTGTTCTACACCCATTCATTCACCTGGCAGTCATGCTCTTTGGTACTCTTTCAATGTCGTTGTGGTCCAGAATTTTGGCAGCAAAGACAACCTGTTCTTCATGGGGACAGTGCTTTTTTCCCTTCTGGTCACTGGCAAAATGTGGCTCTCAGTAGGTAAGTATTCTCCTGTTCATCAGCTCACTTTCAGAAAAAGCAGCTGCTTTGTCCTGCTAACTTTTAGGCCAAATTCCTTTTAGAGCACAGGACTTGAAGGGATTTAGTAGGCCACTAAATAAACATGGTTCTATAGCACTCATGGGAATCACGGCACCAAAGAAATTGTGTTCTAGCCTGCAACATAACCATGTAGTTAATTTATTTGGTTCTTTTTGCTCTAGTGTTAGTCCCCTTGCTGTATTTGTAGACCTGATCTAAGTAGCTCTCTGAGCTTTAGATTGCTGATGGGTGATAGAAACAGCAATTTTACAATTTGAAGGGAATATAGTAGTATATGTGTGCTGACACCATTAAAAATAGGAGAGTCCCAAGAACAGACTCCAGCTCATTCTTGCTATTTGGCCTCCAACAGAGAACAGTGTAGTTTGCATCCTTTGGAAAGGTCAGCTTGTGGACCCCTTCCTTGGTCCTAGGTGTGTTCACACCTGAACGCAGTTGTAACATTTTTTTTGGGAAGATCATTTAGCAATGCTTTTTTACTCTCTGTTTTCTTTTGGTTTGATTTACTCATAGCCAACATAGTAGCCTGCATCAGTTCCGTTTTACTAATTTTTCCAGAACATGAGTGACAAGAAAGGTACATGTTTACTCCAGATAAGCTCTTGCCACTTTGTATGACTATTGTCATTTCCCTGTGGGACTTTTGGAATGGGTTTACATGCATTTCTAATTCACTTTTTTTGTCAGCTTTGGGATAGTTTCCTTGTTCAAAATAAAGGCAACAAAGGACTCCTTCCATATGTTGATGACAGCAGCAAGCTTAAGTTATTTTATTATTGTGAGATGTTTCCGACTTGAGCAAAAGCAATAATGGTGGGGGCACAAATCAACAGTTTCCCCAACATCTTCCATATCGAATTAAGTCTTGTCAGCATTGTTGGAGTGGACAGCTTTAAGGACAAGTTTTTGAACTTTGTTATGTAACACACCACATTGTTTCTTTGTGTTGCTCTGCCTTTTCTGGAAATATGGTTTGGTAGCAACACCATTTAAACAGTTCCTGCTCTTTCTGAAATTTTGTAACTGGTTCTGGTTGTTTTTTGGTTGGTTTTGGGGTGGGTTTTTTTGATAGAATGCAAGATGCTTTGGTTGCTATTAGAGATGTACATTGCAATGTAGTTGTTAAAAAGACTTGATCTGTACCTTGCTACCCAAGATCTATTTTATTTTGTAAACCTTTTGTAGCTGCAAAGAAGTAAAGAGATGATAGCTTCTTTTTGCAACAAAAAACTTTTATATTATTTGTCCCAGCTTCATCTCAGTTCCAGGCTTAAATGAGATTTATATCCCATTTAAAAAACACTTAGAGTGGATATAGCTTATTAGAAGGATAGTGCAGAATATCCTAATTATGTTTTTCTGAATTATGTTATTTTCCCTTTGAATTCAGAAAATCTAACTATCATACCCTATTTTAGTCCATTTGACTTCAATTTTAAATTCCTAAAAATATATTACATGGATTAGACAATTGCATAGGAATTTCTTGCTAATTTCTGACAGATGACATCAATAGCTATGCCTTGAATTTAGGTCTTTAACCTTGTGAACGATAGTTATGACATACTTGGATTCTAATGCTGAACTTTTCAGTTCACACGCAGGATGCTGTATTTTCATTTCACTGTAGCTAGTTAGGAATCTATGAGGAAAGGAGGATGAAATACCTTCTTAACCAATAGTTATGAAGGTTTAAGGGGGAAAAAAAATAATAAAACAATTGGCAAGCCAACCATATCCTCAGAAAACCTATACTGCAAGCCCTGTGAGTTTCTCAAGTTTCCTTTCCTAAGCAGTCCCAGCGGCAGAGTTCTGGGTCAGGCTTTTACTACTTCTCTTCAGCTACGCCTCAAACATCAACATGCAAACCTGTGTCTGAAAACTTAAGTGAATCAAAGTTGGCCAGAGGGCAAATATTTTGTGCATACCTTTATGTTTTGTTTTGTTTTGTTTTGTTTTTTAGGTGGATTGGTTCATGACATTCTTTAGTCTGCCTAAATTAATTCTACTTTTTCTGGTCTCATTTCTCCTAATTAATTTGTAATTTTGCAAGTGGGACAGTAGGTGATACAGCACCTTGCTGCTAAGATGGGAACTGTGTGTCTTGAAAAAATACGTGTATGCTTCCTGACTGCAATGTAAAAAGAACTTGAACTTCCTGTTCTAATTATCTGGCTTTTCTTCTTTCCTCCAAGTGATTTACAAAGGTTTTCTTCTCTGTGTTTAGTACAGTGTAAAACTTGCCAACTTGAGTAGATTAAATATTAACCTCTATCATCGATGTAATGGCTGCAGCCCTTCATTGAAAAGTACTTCATCTAGAATAACGTCATTTTACAGATAAGGGTCCTTTCCTGACATTACTGGCTTCTCATACCAATGATGTAGAATTTACAGTAAGCTGAATTCAAGCAGCTTAGAGCCCTGTGGAAGACAGTCTGTGAATTACTTGTTGCTTTTATGCTTGCAAAGCAAATACGTATGAAAGTGTGTTTTAGTGGCTAATTTTAACCCCCAAAAGCAAGACATTTTGATGGCTTTATTTTATATTTTTTTTTGTTTATTTTAAAAGCAAAAAAGCTTCAAGACCTCTTATGTTCCCTAAAAGTGATCAAAGAAAATCCCAATATGTACGTGGTTATTTTGCTTTTTAAATAAAATTCATATTGGCGCCTACTACGTCAAACATTCAAATAAAATACAAATTCTCACAGTTTTAGCTTACATCAAAGATGGAAATCATTGTGTGGTTTTGGAAACCAAAGCAATTCCAAGATAGACACAGTTGGAATTTTTTTTATGTGACAGCTTGTTTCATACACTTAGTAACATCAGTGTGAAGTTGAAAGTGTGCATCCTAATGAAGAAGGAATTCTAGGGGAACTTTTATTGTGGTTCTTTTAGGATTAAGATTCAACTAGGTGACATAGTTACACTTGTGATGGATTTATGTAACAGAAGCAAAGTTAAAGTATAATAAAATTATTCATTTTTAGATGTGTATATAGGCTACAAGGTACTAATTCTTGAATTTGTCATTAGTAATGCAAAGTATCTTGTACATTTTCCTGCAGATGAGTACTAATAGTTGGGTTTCTTTTGGCAGGTTGTCAAGTTGTTAAGTAACAAAAGATCTCAAGCTGTTGGAATATTAATGTCTAGCCTTCATTTAGACATGAGGGACATTCAGCATGGTAAGTGAAATAATTATTGTTGATTCTAGCTCACATCACATCATTAATAATCTGGAAATGCTAATTATTTCTGTCTTATATGTAAAATAAACTAATAAGAGGTGCTTTTTTACACTCTCTTTTTCCGAAAATAACTTGTTCAGGCATTTATTTTCCCCTTTCTAGTAACGTGTTCCCTTGTCCTGTATAGAAAATACAACTGTTTATTTCCAGAATTGCCATCAAGTATCAAAGCTGTATAAAATATAGACACTTTGATTTGGGTATTTCTGAAGAAAAGTGTGATGTGTTGTTTATTTTAATTCTGATAGCCTCAGGACATATCCAGAAAAGTGAATTATAGCATTTAATTGATTTGCTATATAAAATAGTTCCTATATTTGGGTTAGCACAAACTGTGGAGTTCTTTCATCTTCAACAGCATTTTTTATAAAGGGAGATCTTTTAGGGCAGTGTAATACTTTTCACATTTATGCTAAGAGACAGTAGTGCAAAAAGGTGAAAAGTGGAATTGCATTTATATTCAGAGCATCCCTTATGTTTCCCAAAGGCTTTGGATAGATTTGAAGCAGATTGAATTATCCTGTGAAGTGCCAGCCTATCTATTAAATAAATGTGGTTTCAAGTACAACACAGACTTCATAAATCACGAAAACATCTTGTGAACTTTCTAAGCTACGTATTTACAGCCATGCATTCAGTTTACTATTATTTGCTTATTTTGTGCAATTATTCATAAATAGAACAAATTTCAGAGCACTCTGTCAGCTAGTGAGTAACTCTTAATCACAGTTTTAAGCTTTTATTAAATTGTTTTGATGGTTACTAGACTTCCTCAAGCTGAAGCACTTAAGATGGTAGTCATAGAGCAAGGCGCCAGTACTGGCGCCAAGAAGGACTTGGTATTTCCAAAGCTGGCAGATGTAGTTCAGTTAAGTCATAGAGCAAAATCTGAAAACAATGATATGGTCCTTTCCTTCAGTCAAATATTCAACTTGGTTTCAGTTAATAATGAGAACCTTATGAACAAAGGAGTCCGCCTAACATCTGTGTCTGTGGTAAAGCCAGCACAAGTTCATTGAAAATTTGCTTGCTTAACATGCAACACTAACAATAACATGGCATGAATGTCAGTAGTTGAAGGGGTCAAACAATATTATGCTTAACCTTTATCCTATTACAATATTAAGCACACATGATCGTCTAAGAGCTGTGTGCAGATTTTGTATATTCCCCTTTCAATAGCTGTTTTCTAAAACCAAAACTCTTTGCAAAAGGAAATTTAGTACTGCTCTTATTCCCTTGCTGTGCAGAAGTGATTGAAGAAACATGAGGGAACTCTTGTCTGAGGGGCGAAATTGTGGAAATGGTTGGAAGATCCTGCTGTTAAAAATGGTGTTTTGTTTTGTTTTTTTTTTTTAAGAACATAAAATAGGGGTGGAAGAAAAGTGGTGAGGGGCAGGAAAGAAATTTGCACAGTGGGGCAAGCAAAATAGAGGAGAAAGCTCACCAAAAAGTGTTTCTGGTATCACTCCATGCAGAGTTCTCAAAGTGATCTAACCATAGAGCCCATGGAGAAATTATAAAATCACAAGCCCAAGTATTTAGCTTCACCTTTACGTATGCGCTATTTTTACTTGTTTGTTAAAAAGTAAGGGGTTTACATATTTTGACTTTTATAGCTTACTGGTTTATCTGTTGCAATTTGAATATACTAATGAGAAGGAACTATCAAAAACTAAATAATGCTAAAGAGTTGCCTGCATTAGCAAAATAGGCACTTGATGTATTTGCATCTTACTGTATAAAGATTTAAGATGTATGAGAATAACTACAGCAAAAAATGTGATCAATGTTCTTTGTCCCCTGGCTCAGGGCTTTAGTGGTAGTCTTTTGTCATGTTTAATGTACAGTGACATGTACATTTACCCATATCTCACTCAGTACAACAAAACAGCAATATTTTTTCATAAATTTGAAAGGCAGTGAAATGAAACTTTTTTTTTTCCCCCACTCTGACAATTTGTGGTACTAGGCAATTCGCTTTATAGACTTTTTGTAAATGTTCCTTATGTTGCAGAGAAAGCATATCTGTGGGATGCAGTGTTCATGTAAATTGCAGAAGAATTGTAATTTATTTTTTTATTATTTCTTTTTTTTACTCGCCATAGAAAAGCATCCATAAAGAGAGAGAAACTTTCAATGCAGTGTGGTATTCAGTCCATTTCTTGGTTTGCATGCTATTGTGTTTTATTTTTCTAATGGTTTAGACAAATTTCCAAGCATTATAGGAACAGAAAGGAAAACAATTGCACTGGGTATTAATTCACCTAATAAATTTAAGATTTCAAGTTTTAATTCATATGGTGCTTAACTGAAAAGCTTAAAATAACTTGAAACCTGGGCAACTGTTGCATTTAATGTCTTGTAATTATTTTTTTTTGGCTGGGTTTTTTTGGTGTACTTTTGTTTGCTTTTTAAGATACAAAACAACGGTGAAATATTGTCTGCAAGAAACAATCCTTAATGAAAGATTGTTTTGGAAACTTGAAAATTTGTATTGTTTATGGTATTTTGTGAACTGATCTTGAACACTTAGCTACTTTTTCATGCATGTGTGATCAGATGACATTTAATGAAAGATCTCAGAATATTGTAATATATGCTAAATGGCTTTCTTTGATAAGGATGATATCCTTGTTAAGTGTCTGCTTGTAGAATTGCATTTGTCTGCTCCCAGCTTTGAAATAGGTTTAGTGAGGAAAAACTCCCAAACCCTGGTTACTTTAAAAATATTTTTACGGTAGAGAAGGAGGAGTTGTAATAAGCAGAGCAGATTTGTACTGAACTTGAGTATGTCTTTCTAGTAGTGCTTTAAAGTAGGGTAGGTTGATTTTTGTTGTTGTTATGGGGTTTTTTAGTAAATTCTAATTGCTAACAGAACTCCCAGCTATTTTACGTAGTCTCGGCTAGAACTGTAAGAAATGTTGGTCTCTTTAGTCGCTGTGCCATTTCTCTATGTTGTTAGTATAAAAATGAGTCCTCTTCTCATGGTTTCTCTGGTTTCACACAAGGTTTTACTGACGCCTATTTTTTTACAATCATCTATCAACTATGCAAAACACTTCATCCAGGCATTTTGCTTGCTTTTTTATTTTCACTATACCACAAATATCCTTTATCCAGTATTATGTTCCCACTGGAAATATTGCTGTATTTGGCTGCATGATAGAGTCAAGGCTTGAGAAATGCCAAACAAGCACTTCTTACATATTTTTTCCTTTGTAGCTCAGATTTTCTTCCTAGAGAAAAGGCTTTTTGGTTTTAACGTTAGTCTTTGGGTTTTTTTAACATTTCAGAAATGCCGTGTGTGCTTAAATGACAGATTCAACAAGAGTCTGGTTAACTGCATGTAATGATCTATGATGAACACTGTATACTTGAATATATAATTGCATGTTAAGCCTGTGTCTGCATTCAGGGACCACGTCTCTTAAATAAGATATCTCCTTCTAATAAAGCTGGCTGTCATCACATGAAACGTAACAACTGTTTGAAATTGTAACTATGCTGCAGAGAATATGGTTGTCAGTGCCTTCCCCAATCCCCTTGCTTTTAAAGCTACAATGTATCATCTTCTGTGTATAAGCTTTTATGGCTGTTAAAAAGCGCAGTAAGAACAGCAAAAAATTTTCCTGTGTGTAGAAAAATAGAAGGAAAAAATTAAACTGAAGATATAAGCCAGAAGAAAAGTAAATTTTATATTTCGTGCACATAAATATTCCATTTACTACACAGTCAGATTTATATCTAGTATTTATTTCCAAAAAAGAAATTAATCTTTTGTTCACCAAAATCATCTTAGTCTGAGCATGCCTTGTAAATGTTGAAAGTAGAAGTCTGGCAAAAAACAGCACATGCATCTCTCTCTCTTTTGAGGTTGTCTGTAATCTTTTCCAATTCAGTAAGTTTCTCTTAGCAGGGTTTATATTTTCAGGTGCTGTGTTACTTCTGGCATGGCTGCAATACTCCTATGTTTCTGTAAGGTTCTGCATAGCACCTTGTGGTTGTCCTGGCTGTGTTGGAAGTGGTTTGGAGAATTCTGCCTCTGAATTTTGGACCAGCTTTCTCATATCCTCATTTAATAAATCATCCCTTCCCCTTTCTGAGACACTGGTAATCCACGGAATTTCATGGAGCTACCTGTCCCACTCCAATAATTGAAACAGCACACCCCCCCCCCCAAAAAAAAAAAAAAAAAAAAAAAAAGCTGTAGTTTGACAACACACACAAAAAAGAAACACCCCCCCCCCCCCAAAAAAAAAAAAAAAAAAAAAAAAAGGGAAGATCAAGGATCTCTTCCTTACAGCTCTCAACTCATTGTTGGTCAGTGATATTAGGAAAGGAGGTTATATAAAAGAATGTAATAGGGAAAATAGTTATGGAAATGGCAGGCAGATTCACCTACCAGCTGGTAAAGCCCAACTTTTTAATCTGGATTTGAGATTATTTTACTGAAAGTTATATTTGTGGCAGAGCTTGCTCTGCTAACAGAAGTACAACTTTGAACAACAGATATATCTTCTGTCCTGAATTCAAGACAGAAGTGCAGGAAGTGAACGTACTTCAAATGTTAGTGGGCAAAATAAATGTTTATTCTTTAGTATTTGGCTGTTCGTGACAAATAACAGAAAAATCTTGGTTTTGTTTTCTTACTTGACTGCTCACACTGACACTTAGAAATTATGAGCTAGGAGAGACTTTGTCAAAGGTTAACTGAATGATTTCACTGGAGGAGGAGGATAAAATGTCTCTTACGCTGCATTATTTAAATGTTCTGTGCAGTTTTTCACACATTGAAATATCACATAGTCTCAGTGGTCATAGGTCCGAGAGGTGCTCTAAGTGGAAACCAATCAGGAAAGAAAGACTCAACATCTGGAAATGAGACTCGTGATTAGTTTATCTTATGGAAGGTCCGGAGGTGATCTGAGCATTATTATCCTTATAACAATGTATATGTATAAGCATAATAATTTGAAACTCATAGTACTGAAATATTTGTCAAGAATGGAGATATTCCCAAAAGACATTTTACTGTTTAAACAAGTTATGAGGACAAAACAATATACAATCGGATCAAGTTCTTTGGGTATTGTTATACTGGAAGACAAGCCAGCTGCCCAAAATTGTTATTTCTGTCCATTTAAGTTATAAAAAAAATCCTGGATGTAAGAATATATAGAGAGCATTTTTTTCTGTCAGGTGTCAAGTCTGTATTTCTTTATTAGAGGAATGATTCATAAAGTGATTGCAGTCAGTGCAGGTTAATAACAAAGTTTGAAATTTTACCTATTAGTTCTGGCTTATTAATTGAGAATCTTTAAACATTTTTTTCTTAATCAAATATTGTGGATTCAAAAACCTAAAAACTTAAAAGATTATGGTTTAAGCTTCCCTTCTTGATAGCCTTTCCAACAGGAGTTCAGACTCTTCAGAGACACCACCAAGGAAACCTTGGTTGGTTCAGCAATTTTCTGCCCTATGAACTAGCACTTTCTCGAAATGTCACACCGTAATCCTCAGTCCTATTCCTCTATTTCTTCTGAGCTTTATGCTACCATATTTATTACATTATGCCTGCTGTTAGATTGTAAGCTTACACATCTTATTTGCTTATAATTACTTTACAAGCTCTTATTGTGAAATTATTGGTAAGGAAAACAATGGAATACACAAAATTACTTTTATAAAAGACAGACTAGAGTTAAATTAGAGTGCCACACATATGTATTGCTACAAATGTTTCTATGGCTTTGATGCTGTTAGTATGCCCACAGTGTTCTGTATCGAACAGCCGAAAGTGATTCTGGAGCCCTGAACTGGCCACTCCTGCCAGAGGCAGCTCATGAGGAAGGACAACCAAGGTCCTTGGAGACAGGTGGGGTTTCAAAGAGATGTGGTATAAGCCCCTGAGCTGTGGGTGAAGGCCCTGAAAGCCAGTCCTGGCTATTAAAAGCATGGCGCCCATCCTCTCTCTATCCTCTGAGATTTTCTGAAGCTTAGTTCGCAGTGACCAGATGCCAATAAAGCAATAGGAGCAGTTGTCAAGGAAAAAATACAACCTCGGTTATCATTTTCTTTAAGTGTGCATGCAACACATCAAGATAACGAAGGACAGAAATATTCATATCACCGAGAAAGGAACTGAATGTCTTATGTGACACATCCTTTTAGAATTTACAGTTTTCTATAATGCAAAATACATTTTAAAGAACTTAGCTTTTTTTAAATGAGGAAAATCATATTGAGTGTTTTCACAATATTTGAATCAGCAGAGACTAATTACTGCCACATTGGATAGTTTGGATAATTAAAGATTTTTGTTGTTGTTAAGAACATACGAATGTAATTTAATAGAGAAGTTTTGTAAGAAACTGTTACTGCATTGTTTGTCTGTTGTTTCAGTTGAAACAGTTTATTTTTTTTCTTGGAAGTCTGATTAACTTTAAAACTTTGAGAGAAAAGTTTTAGGAAAGTTCTGTTCTCCCAAAAGAAAAAAAGCAGTACTGTTATTTCTCATTTGTGTACTGTGTAGTCACTCATGAGAGGGATTATTACAACATTTTAAGCATAAAAGCAACAAAATCATGTATGCTATTAGCATTAGTACCATGCAAAAGTGGAGCGGGGGCAGAGGGTGCGGGGGGGAGGGAGAAAAAGACCACCTGGTCTCCTTTCCGTAGCAGAAATATTTTCCAGTGGCCATACTTTTATACATTCCTGAACTACATAGAGATTTTAGCATTATGAAAATTAAGAAAGGCTTGTTAATTGACTAAGACCTTTCAATAATGCAGTCACTCATTTTTTCATTAAATTGAAAGGTTTAGAAGAAAAAGATGTTTGCAATAGCAATCCATTTGTGATTTGCTCATGGGTTTGTTAGATTTGATTACATTTTTACACAGAGAAAATTTGTATAAAAAAAATAACACTACTTATGTATATAGCCATTAAAATCTAATTTAAATAGAAGGTAGTTAAAATGAGGATTTAGTAAAACTTGTTATATTTGATCAAATGGAGATGTGTCTAGCTTAGTACCTGATCTGCTGTGTGGATAACCAGGAAAGAAAAATCACCACAAAAAAACAGCGACACTGACCGCTCGTTATGTAATTTTTTTTAAGCTCTCTTTTTTATCTTTTTGAAGTAGTTGTCTTTCTCCAAATTGAAAAGCTTGTTTGGAACAGTTTTCATATGTGTTGTATGTTCTCTTGATTTTTTTCCTTGTCACCAGTCTACAATCCACAGTTCTCTTTCTTCTCTTTGGAAATGAGGTGACTAGCTCTGTATGCTGTTTTCAAGATTTACGTGTGCCATATGCCTATGACACGGTATCGTATCATCTTCTATTTCAGGCTCCGTTTTTTCTATATTGTTACTGCCATTCTGTTTGCCCTTTAATTGTTGCTAATTATTGAAGTTATGTTTTCAGAGAAATATGAAAAAAATCTGAGTGTCTATTTTGGGAGACTAGTTCTAATTTTGTATCCATCAGTATTTTTACAATTTGAGGTTTGGGTTTGTTTTTTTCCCCATCTACTTTGCATGTATTGACACTGAATATTTAAGAGATCGTTTTGTACGTGTTTGTGGTCAACTTTAAAATGGCTACCTTTTAGTATCTGCCAACATCACCACCCCACGTTCATTAGACAGCAAGGAAACCTGCAAAGATCCTAGTAAGGCTCAGCTGCTACAACTCCATACTTTGAAAACTGATCATTCATTTTTGTAATTGATTTCCTATTTTTTGAGCAGTTTTTATTTTTAATCAGAGTAGAACTTTCCTCTTCTCTCGCAACAGCATGGATTTTTTCTGAAGTAAGGATTGTGAGGAGCCTTTGCAAATCCAGTATCAGTCTGATCACTCTAACCTGTGCCTTTGTTGACTCCATTAAAGCAGTACTATTTAATTTGTTGCTCGTGAGTGTCTACTACAAAATGACATGCTACCTGTCTTTCTTACTACATTGGTTTATCTGTACGTTCTTTAAAAAAGCTGTTCTTACATATAATACATAGATATTTTCCAGGCACAGAAGTCAGACTGACTAGTTTGTAGTTTCCAGCATCATCTTGGGAATCCTTTTAAACTTCGCATTTGTATGTTCTGAAACTTGCTCAATTTGGGACGGTGCCCAAAACATATCACTCAAGAAGTATAGAACTTGTCTGAGAACCTTTTTGACCTTTTCTGTGGTTGTGAATCCTAACACAAATAGTGTTTAACTTTTTCTGATTCTCTTTCTTTTGTGCTCTTTTTACAGCCAGATTATCGGCATGCCCAACTGTTTCCTGTCAGGCTTCACACATCTGATGTGTTTGAAAGCAGTTTTATTACTAGCTTTATGCATTTGGCAAGTTGGGTTTAGACCTTTTTGTTCTTGTGCAATTTCTATTGAACTTACGAGACTTGTTTCTTTTCTGCTTTCTTTGACTGATTTCCACTTTTTGAAGAGTATCTTTTATTTACAGGTGTCCTCCGATATTTAATCATATCTGTGGTTTTGAGGAGTAGGAATACTGGGCATATGAAAAGACAAGGGAAAAAAGGGTGCTTTTGAAGTTTTCAGTTGGTGATTATTTTTTTCTTCTGAAACTCTAATGCAGTGTCTGTAAGCTTCTTTCTGATGTCTGAGCTTTCTTACCCTTTTAACTGGCTTCTCATTTTAATGTAATTCCTCCTTGTAAAGTCTAATTTTATGACATTGTTTTTAAAAAATCTTTTTCCCTGTCCTATAAAGAAATTTCATTTAAGACCGTTATGATGTCTCCTGCTGTTTTGTACACTATTCAGAAGTAAATCAAGTGTTGCTTCTCCTCTTTTGGTATTTCTGCCTCGTTGCTTTGAGTAATAATCGTAATAGACTAAAATTTAGACTCTGCATGATGTCTCAAAATATATACTTAGCAGATTAAACCTTCTGCTATTATGTTTTCTGTGTTGCATATTATCTTACGGCTTTTACCATTTAGAAGTCATTATTAACATGCTTGTTGAGTGATCTGTAATAGGGTACTAACTGCGTTTTTTTCTGTTTAGGCATGAACTCCCTCAGTAGAGATCTGGTACAACTGATGCTTTATCTTAACTAACTCACACTTCCTTTGGTATTTGTTGCACTCTTCTGCAGCAAGCAATTATGGCACCGTATATAACCTTATATTATTAGTGTCATACTGATTATCCTCCTTCTGTTACATTTGGAACAGCCATTAAATCCATCAATAAATATAAATTTGCCCATTGCAAATGTTAGATGCCCGGAAACTGTACGGAAGCACATCATATCCACAGCTTGGACTTTTATCTATTTAGTTCTGCTTATCTGGGTCGTTTTGCTGACTGACCTCCCCCGGCTTATACCGGGACTCCCCTCCTCCCC
>NW_009661370.1:1597490-1599470 GCF_000708025.1 Charadrius vociferus
CAGAGCGGAGCCCGCCGCGCCGCGCCGGCTGTGTGGGGCAAGGTGCTCGACCTCCTGGCTTCGCCCCACTTGCCAGCTTTGACTGCGGCGCTGCTTCTCGGCAGGCCTCTCCCCCAGCGACACCCGCTTTCGAAAAGTAGTTCTGAGCGTAAGGAAGAGGAAGGATGATGCGAAGATGGGAGAGTGGTTTGTTTGCTGGATCCATCCATCATCCATGGTAGGGTAGGGTAAGAAACAGGGCAGGGGAATGTATGGTTACATGTTAGAAAACCTTTTTCTACCACAAAAATTGTGAAACGTTTAGTCCAAGAGCCTGCTGTTTCTCATGCTGGAGCCATTGTGTCAGTGTTCTGTACCCATTGCTTTCTGAGGTACCTGGGTTTCTCCCACTTTTTTCTCTTCTTTCTCTTGTTCTGCGGTGATCCCTAGACATTGAAAGATCGATGTTATTTTCATTGTTCTGCTGTTCCACAGGAAACCTCCCCTTGCAATATGCGTTAGAGTCTATTTCAGTGTAATGTGTGTTCTGTTTTTAGTGAGGCTGCAACTGCTTTAGCTACCTGCACACAAAATATAGCGGAATGGCACTGAACTGAAGCGATATAGACTGCCTCTTGTAATCTTAAAGTCCTCAGTAGGCCAAATCCAGTCATGATACTGAGATAAATACACACAGGTGATTCCATATAACATTTAATTAGTTTTTTTTCTTAAAACGTGTGTATTTTGGGTTTCCATATATCCAGGCATTTGGTTTTGTTGCAGTCCCAGCCCTCATTTCCTTCAGTTATTAATACCAGCTTTTGAGAAACATTTTGGAGCATGAAAAAAGATGGAACGTAAACCATAAACACGCATCCTTCTGCCCTCAGTTATCACAGTATTGTGATTTGAATTAGTAAAGCTGTGTCATCTGTCATCTACCTAGCCAAAAATCTTTTTGCATTATTTTCATAATCCCACCACACTTAGAACATGGACTAAGTATCACAAGATCATTACATCATTTTTTTAGCATCTGTAGCTCTTTAATACTGTAACTTCAGAATATTTGGTGAAAGGCTTAACGTGCATTAGTGCGATGAAATCCCTAGTGTTTATCCATACTTCAGAATCGGCAGGCATGTAGAATACCAGGCTACATCAAAACTGCTTACTGCTGTGCCAAAAATGAAATTTTAATTTTATTTGGAGAATAAATTGCAAGTATCTAATTTTATTTCGGTGAGATACTACCATCTGACAGAGGGAAAGGGAAACTTGCTTTTGAAAGGAAACCTCTCAAATGTTTTGTTTGTAATTCTTGAGCAAGAAAATTTGTATTTTGACTTGTGATTGCAACAGTTGACTGTACATCAATTCTAGATAAATGGGGACTTGCTTTGCCTGATTTCTGAATCCCTGTAAGTCTCCATGTAGTGTTTTCTAACTAGCTCTACCACTACGGGTACTGGTATCATCATACACAAGTGGCAGGCTTGAACCATAAGTGAGGAAAGCTTGTGACTGATAGTGAACGTCTTCATGGCTTAAAGAATTTCCAGTACTTTCTGTTATAAATCATCAAAAGGTAGCAACGTTCCATGTAGTCTGTGTAAAATGATTTAGGCTTGTTGATGTTAGAGAAGACTAGCAGAGAACTTCAGAGGGACCTAGCAGAGGGCAAACATGCAGCTCAACTCTAGATTTTTAGAAAGACCATTCTAGGCATTTAGTCTGGCTGCTAAATAAGGAAAGTCATGTAATATTGCCTGCTAATTTCTGCCTCAAGCCATTAGTCTGTATAAATACAAATGTTTTAGCAGTATAAATGATCTTGAGTTCCAGCTGAAATTCTGACCCTTCAACCTTTTGCTTTCTTTGAAGTCGCTGATAGTTTTGCCATTTATTTTGGTGTGTCTAGGATTTCATACAAATACTTTAGGTGTGGGAGAAGCCAGTGTATCCCATGAAACATTGTTCAAAAGGTTAATTTCCCCA
>NW_009661370.1:1599521-1638759 GCF_000708025.1 Charadrius vociferus
CAGATATCTTCTCATGCAGGTATGCATAAGAACTGTAATCAGGTTGCCTCTTAACTTTTTTCTGTATTAGCTAAACAGATCAAGCAATTAAACAGAAAGACAAGTTCTTGAGATTATTCTGCTATTTCCTTTGTTAGCCTCTTTGGTATTTCACCAGCTATAGCTCTAGTCCAAAGTTGCTTTGACGTGTAGTCAGTCCTAGGGAGACAAGGAGTCTTACGTTAGTCATTCATCATGATTATTGAGTGTGTAATCAAGTCAATTCTTTGGGTGAGTTTCAGTCTGCTCAGGAAGGAGCAGCTCTCCTATTAGCATTGCCACATGGACTTCACCAAGGATTAATAACTCTTTTTAATATCTTTCTTTTGGGTGTTGGTATAGATATATTTAGTTGCAGTAAGATGAGAGCAGATTCCTATGGAAGCCTAAGATATTCTCCCTTCTGGTAGTGTTTCATGAGCCATTAAATTTTCAAATCTATGGGTTAGGCAGTGGTTAACTCATTTAGTGTTGACACTTAAGTAGTTTAATGTAAGTATTCTAAATTGCCAACTGGAGACACCTGGAGCTCCATTAACTATATAGTAACTGTGTGTAAATCGAAAGCACAAAAGCTAAGATCCTAAGTTAGATACTTAATGTAGACAATATATTTTTCAGGGAAAAAAAAAGTATGTTTGGTATCTACCCTGCTAACTTTATCAAATAAATATGCAGAGTGCTATATAACTGTATAAAACTCATATCCTTGCCATTATTACGAGGGATGAATTGTGGTCACTTCATCTCAAACAAATATAACGGGGAAAAAAAAATCAGGAGGTTCAATGGTGAATTAGAAGAATGATTAAAAAGTGGAATATCTATAAGGAACATGCAAAGACTGGGGACTGTTCAGAGCTGCTCAGGGTCACAGAGTAAGGCAAGTAGTTCAGAGATCCCATATGAAAAAGTTAGTGTCCTTGTAGTGATTATGGTGTCAGAATAAACAATAAATGATTCTTCCAATAGTTGGAATAATTTTAACTAAAATTTATTCTTGATTTTGCACTACTTTAAATCTAAGTTTCACCTGTGCCAGTGAACTACTAGATGATTCCAAATAAATATCTTTTATTTAAAATACCTCCTACTACATTTTGTTTATCATTTAGAGTGAGCTCCCTAAAGCATGAAAGAGAAAGCTTGTCTCACTGCTTATGGATTGGACTTTTCACAGTTAGCCATGGCTTTATTTGCTTTGAGCAACTCTAATGAAAATAGATAAGGTGGAATTAAACCAAAAGCCAGCAAATCTGAATCTTGAAAAAATCCACATGTAATTAAAAGTCTCAATTAGTTTGAAGCCTGAAGGCTTGTTTGTATTCCCAACAAGTCTTGCTAACTTCTTCCAGCTGCACTCAGTAAGAGATGCTACCTTGTTCTGCAAAGTTTGACTTTCATACATCCTTTGACGGTCACAGTTACACCATCACTGGTACCGCAATTAGCCTGTGGAACTCACAGACATGATGACATTGAAATACACATTGAAAAGCATTAGAGCCTATGTGGATCTAAAAAAAGTCTAACACATGGGAAACACAAATTTTATTTCGCTTGACTCATAAATGCAAATCTATAAATCATATCTGTCTGCAGACAGATTGATACACAATGTCAGATCTACTGCATATGTGCTTTGCAGCTGATGTGTTTGTGTAGTTTGTTTTTATACCAAAAAGTATACTAGTCTCCCCACCAAAAGTGATATTATTGATAGGTATGACAAGTTTCCTTTTGAGAACCTCTAAATGGAATGCCTGTGGCACACTGTACCACCTCAACCAGAAGGTGAAAAAGCTTAGTACAAGCTGATACTGAAATAAAGGCCAATAGCATTGTTTTTTTTTTATAGCAGTAATTTTATTTTCTGTAACAGAATTTCTTATATGTAAAATATATCCATATGTCAATGATCAATTTTATATTTAAAATCTTGTTCTTGAAACACTTCTAAAACGTATTTAAGGGACAGGAAGTTTGCCTAGAGAACAACAAACTCCTACTATAAGCATAAAGCACAATTACATATTTTTTTAAACTGATTTAAATGTGTCTTTTATCATGTGAGTTTGTGTAGTATGCTAAACTTTAAGTAGCATTTGGAGAGTTATCATGGTGATCCTTTCCAGTTTGTTGAAAACCTTGAATCTTGCCAGTCAATCTTGCTCTTCAAATTCACTCCCCAAAGACCAGCCCCTGGCAGGTTCATTGAGACTGTTTGCTCCTCTACGCGCTATAGTTTAAAATAAGCACAATCTGGTAAAATGCCAGTCTTTTCTCAACCTTCCTATATCCCACACCCATGGTTTTTTCACCTGCCAAATTCAAACAAATCTTATCTAAACAATTAAGATAAGCATTGAAGTACTCTCTATAGTCAAATCAGCAAACCTCTCAAAACCAGAACTGAAATACAATCTCTCTAAATTAAACAGTCTACAATGGCAATCATGTTTGTATTTAAACATTTTGTTCTGAAAGGATTACAGCATTGGTCTCCATTTTTTTTCCTGCCTAGACAAGAAGGCGACATACTGAGTCAAACAAAATATATTTGTTCTCTAAGGACTGAACTTGCACACTTTTTATAAACAAACTGTATAGGTGTATGAAGTTAGACTTCACATAATCAGTAACTGCTGTCCTTAACATAGTAGGCAATTGTTTGAAAGGTATGTAATGCAACTGTTTATATTAACTATGTATAGCTATATATAAAATCTAGTTACATATTTTGTTGTATGTATGTATATATATTTATATGTATGTAAAAAAGCTCTATTGATGCAATTTTATTGCTATATATTAGGGTTACAACATTAGGGAATAGGAATGCTAAGGACAAATGTCTAAAAGATTTAATTGCATTTGTAAGAGAAGAATCAGTACAAAAAGTGATACTAAAGATTCACTCTTTTTGATGAAGTCTCGTACTCTTTCTGTTACCACAAATTTTACAAATGCATATTCTTGCTTAATTGATTCTTATTGCTCCCCAGAAATGCGAGTGCATGTTCTTGAAGGTATTTAAAAAATTGAAGTCCTTTAAAAACAACCTGAAGCAACAGCTAAGCTTAATCCATGGTTTCTGCTTGGAAATTTTGTACACTGTTCTGGTTTCTTACACAAGCTTTAGATCAAGGTGAATTACTGCCACAGTAAAACCGTGTGCAAGCAGTTCTAAATGCTGTTTCTTGCCTCTGACCCATGCCGGATGTACTTGTGTTGAAGATCCAATCTCCATTGTGCTTTGTGCACTTAAAGTTTTCATCCTGAGAAGGTTAGAGTATTTGCTAATAGATAAACATATCACAAAGGTACTGAGGGCAAGCAGGTAGGTAATAATACAAAATTGTTTTCAGTTATGCTAACTCTACCTCATGCAGCCATCCTCTACCTACCCGTTATCAACATGGGTCTTTTTCTGCAAGTTGTGCAAGTCCAGATAGTCATGTTTAATTTTTTTTTATTTCACTTATTTTCTGAGGGTCTTTAAAACTCATACAGTGTGTTTTGCTGCAGCTCTCATTAGCACTGTGACGTTTGGTTTTACCACTGTATTTGCCATGTTTATGTAAACATAACATTTATTTGAAGAGGCCCATTTGGGATTTAACTTTCTGCATTAAGAGATTCACATTTCTAATGTTTGAGCTAAAGAAGAATCCCAAGAAAACAGCAGTAGATGTAAAGTTGTTGGAAGTATCACAGACAAAAACAGTACCTTGCACAGTAGGCCTGTGTCAGATTAAAGATGCTAATAAACTCACATTGGGGAAAAAAAAAAAACACCAAAGGATAGCAATTTTTGAAGTTGTGGATTTACTATTTAACCAATAAAAGGCTGCAAATTTTGAAGTTTAGTTGATTTTTAAATATAAATAATAATTGCATTTAAATCTGGATTTACTTTGCAAGTACCTTGATATTGCATCATACCATAATCTTTATAGCAGCAAAGGAAGCTACTGCACTTTGATCTTCTTCTAAGGCTCTCTTGGCTCTTTTGTTGATGAGAACATTAAGGCAGATGTCTTTTCTTCTACTTCTGATTTGAGCAGTTCAGCTGTCAGTCATTCCAAGGAACCTGATAAAATTGTCTACATTGAGACTTTTTTTCTGGTTTCTTGTATTTGCATGTGTGGTGTTCTTGCATTTTCTTCAAAAACATCTGTCAGTGAAGGCTTCCATTGTCTACTCAGTGGCCAAAAAACCCAAGTTTATTTGTTCTTTTTCCCTATTTTGTTGTCAGAAACATTTCATAAGTTGATCAGACTATATACTGTCTGTGTTTCTTGCATCAGAATTTTCCATTGCTTAAGGTTTTGCCAGTATGTGAGTTTTCTAATGATGTTGGGTTTGACCATTGGAAGTTTACTACCTGTATGTTATTCTTGGAGCAGCTTTTTTTTTTTTTTTTTAATTAACTTGGAAATAATTGTTCAAGGAAGATCACGTGATGTGACACATTTGACTTACTCATCTACTCATGTGTCTTTTTTTCCTCCCAAATATCCATTTTTGATATTTGGAAATGAATATGTCTCACCAAAGTTTCAAGTACAATTACTTGAATACATTTTAGAATGTATTTTGAATGAATGGCTTTTAATGCTACGGTTCGGCCTCAAAATTATGTAGTTATTTTGAAAATCTATCTATGTACAGCCTATAGTTTCTATATAATATAGATACAGGTTCTTAATAACAACAGAGTGAATTTTTGTTGTAAGACTGGTTGATGCCTTTTCTGTTTCTTTCACTCTTCAGCTTGGAGGATATTCCTAGCATATAGATAGTTTAATTGTTAACATGGAGCAGAATTATCTGGGGATGGAAGTTAGGAAAAGTGTCATGGAAGTTCTAACCTCTCAGTGTCCTTTAATCTTGCATGTTAGAGTCACACAATGGCCAGAAAAGCTGTGAAGCCCCCGAATCTGTGCCCCACACAGAAATATACAATAAAAGTAACATGATTATCTGCTGTAGAAGTAGGAGGTCCATCGTTCAGTGAAGAAGAATCAGTCTGTCTTTGTAATTTGCTGAAGTGACTGTGTTGCTGCTGTTTGACAGAGGAGATCTGAAATCTTGCAAAGATTCTTGGTGCTCTTCTGGAGAAAGAGAGCAGATGTGAAAGTGAAGAGGCAAAGATGTGCAAGAGGAAAAAAAGAGTGGCCTCTTGGAGTGCTACTGCTTGGTTTTTGGAGAGTCATGGAGAAGTCAATTGTGGTGGAAATCAGCATGAAGAACTTGGATGGTTGGTTTGCTTGTTTGTCTACCTGAAGCACGGACCTGACTATAGCAGGATTGGTTCAGAATTCCTTTTGCAAATTTGAGTAGGTTTTGCTTCAGTTACTCCTTCTTTCTGGGGAGTTAAACTGTAATTTGTTATCAGACAAGTAAGATTTGGAAACTGTTCAGTCAGTTTTTGGAGGGACAGCAGTGCTTCTAGGAGGTGTCAAGAAGAGGACAGTCACTTTTAGATGGAGTCCAGAGACAGAAAAGATTAGGAAGTGTACTTAAAAAGGCCAGAGAAATGGAGTGTGATTTGAAACCTGCCCTGAGAAAAGGGGAGACATAAGACCAAGATTTGGTCTGAATACCAGTCTTGTGAAAGTCATCCATAAGTGAGATTGTGCTAATGAGTTTTATGACATAAAAGTTAGAATCAAAGGATCAGGTTGATAATTCTTTTTCTTCTTCCTGAAATTCTACTCAGTGAGAAATTTTGAATTTTGGCCTTTTCATTTTAAAAGGAAATTGCAGAGTTTTTGACTTACAAACAGAATAGAGTTTCCAAGCTCTGGGTAGCTGTAGGAAGTTGTGCAATTTATTTAAGTGGTACTATTGGTGGATTTAGATTCATAGCCTCAGGCAAGTGTTTGCTGTGTCTATATCGCCTATCAATTTTGTTTTAGTGGTAGCTGGTAGGACACATGCTCCTAGATATATGAATAATCAACAGTAATGATCTCTCCTACAATTAAAAAAATTACAGCTATGTCCTGAGAATACACTGTGCATCCTCCAACTTCATGCTCGTGTTTCCTCATGCATTTCTTCTTATTATATTTACTGGCAAAAACTTTGATCTCGTTAGTGGCTTGATTACATACTGTGTTCCCCTGAAGACACGTGGGTGGTGATTATTCATTGTGTTGGGTTTATTTTCCTTGTGTTGTTTTTGGAAATTGTGTCTGTGTTCTAAATTGACTTCTATGTATATAGGAGAAGGTCCATATGTTCTCAGAGTTCAAGTATGCCTCTGAATATAGTTGTGTGCTTTACACTAATCTGACCTTTTTTTAGTAGCAATATTATCCTTCTGTCAGGGAAAGTATCTTCCAAGGTGCCTAGCCAGACACAGTAATTAATTGATATTAGTAAGAATAGTAAATCTTTGTCTCTCTGCATATCTTGATTGTTTTTCTAATTTGAAACTAGTATCTAAGTTGGCTTTGTTATTGTGACTTTGCGTAATTTATTTTTTTATTCAATTTATATTGTAGAAATACAGAATGGAATGGAAACTCTTCCATTCTGCTAAAATTTCTATATTCTGTGGTTGTATAAGAAAGATATAATTTCTGTCCCAAAGATACCAGTTTAAATTTCCATGTAGGCTGTGATAAAAACAATGAGAATATCGGGAAAGTTTAAGACCGACAAGAGATTCCTGAGGCCTTTATTTTGGCTACAGATCCTTTGAAATCTCTTTCCCCTCCTCTGTCCTTTACAGTGTCAAACAACCCTTTGTGGCTACTCTTCTTTTTTTTTGGGGGGTTTTTTTTTAACATCTATTGACCAGTACTTAAAAAAAAAAAAAAAAAGGTTGTTGGTTTGTAGTTCCTTGTATTTTTATCTGTGCGTACTCGTGTGTGTATCTGTGCGTACTTGGTTCAAGCGTGATTTAGTCATATCTATATATGTGTGTGTATACACACAATTATATTTACATACATTGAGTAATTTTGCAGTATTAGGGCTTGAAACTGGTGCTGGTTTGCTGGTTTAATTGGCAGCAGTGGCAATAGGAATGCAGGAAAATAGCAGAACTATGAAATCTTGAAGATAAGAACTAAATGCCTGAGTCTGATGTGATTAAGAGAAAGTTGTTTATATTAGAGTAAAAGCCAACAGATATTCTGCACTGCTGTCTTATGAATGTATTGGAAAGGCTGGATGTGTGCTGGCTATTAAACATCATTTCATAGTAGTCAAGACCAGGAAATGTCAATGTCACCTTTGAAACAAAAAAACCCACTTTCTAACATAGTGACATGGGTGAAAATATCCAGTGACTGCAAGACTGCTATAAACCTTTCTCCAGATGTTTGCATCAAAGTAAACTGGAGTTGTAAGGTAGCTCAGAATATTTTCATACAAGGAAATTAATGTTTGTATTTTTCATTGTTATTTTGCCACCACATACGGAATCTTTTGGTTAGATATTTGTGTAGTCATGCTGATTGTAGGGAGGGGGCATGTGTAGCTAGTACACTTGGCTGCGTAAGGAAACATCATTGTTTTTATAGTTCAAATTGTCTAGATAATGGAATTAAATATTCAACAGTCATGGTTTATTTTGCAAACTATCATGTTCTGCATGACAATGCTGCAGTACCACCAAGGAACAGGCATTCATCTCCCACTTCTTCAGAGTAGGGGGAGTAAACCTATGGTCAATATTGAAAAATCCTAGTGGGATGCTAGAGTACTATTTATGAACGTATGCATCTTTAGATGAAACATTTAGAAATAGATTTGTCTTGGGAGGGGGAGATTTGAAACATATATACTAGGATCTAATTTATCCAAGTCCTTGTCTCAGACTGATTTGTTTTAAGCAGCTCCCTTAAGTGTGTACACTCTTCTGCATACCTGTTTTGTTGAAAGTACACAGACCTGGCACCATTGTGTTTGCCAGGCGTTCTCTTATCTCCTGCAAGCATTCAAACAAAAGTGTTCTATTGCTCCCTGAGTAATCCGTGGGTGATCTTAACATTGAGCAAAAGTCAGAGCAGGAACTTATGTCATATTTCTTAGTGCAGGAGTAGACAGTCTCTGGAAGGAAGGGGAGGGGGGTGGAGCAGGGAGAAGACAGCCACAACTCAGAATAAATAGTTGAAGGGTTGTGAGTGTGTTCATATATGAAAACATTGCGTAAGCGTAAGAATGATGAAATGTCGGGATGATACAAACTGAGTTTCATAATATATCCTGGTTTTAATAAAGCTGTTTGTATATGGGCTTTGACGTATGTGTTTTCCTTAAGTAAAGCTCTCAAACCAATCTAGACCCACTTTCTATTTACAGGTTAATTTTAGTCTCCAGTTCTACAAGGCACATTTGGCATATTTTTAAGCATGCAGATAGTCGTATTGAGCAACAGGGATTATCAAATACAACATATACTACAGTATCTTGTTGACAGAGCATCTTTAAGTCTCTGTTGCAATAATTGCTACACTGGGGGGGGGAGTTTTAAAATATCCCGAATAATTAGTCACAGATTTTTGCGTGTACCCCCTCCCCAAAACAAAACAAAAACTCATGGTTTTGTGTGTACCCCCTCCCCAAAACAAAACAAAAACCCATGTTGCTTCCTGAACTATTAACTGTTACATTGCCATTATGTTTCAGATTATCATGCTTTCTGGTGAGGGAAAAATGTAAAAAAGAGATTATTTTTTTTCAATATTATTTCTGAAGATTAAATAATCTCCTAATTATTTTTTATTTCAGTCCTACAATTTAGCTTCATGCCCTGCTTAGAGATACAGTGTAGTCTGCTTAGTTTGATCAAGATCAACACTTCTTTGTTTATAATTTTCTTATACTGTAACTAAAACTATGTCTCAGGCCTGGAAAAGGGGAAACATGATGAGTCCCAGACCCAGAGCGGTATCTCTAAATGCTTCAGAGTGATCAGAAACAAATGAGTTTGAATTATATTGTCTGTACTCTTTAGGTGTATACACAGAATTTCTCTGTGACAGTTAGGGACATGGATTTATAGGACATAAAGTAACCTCGTGCTGGGTTTCTATCCCTGATCAATGTTGCAATTTCTAGCTTAATCTTGCCTAGGGGATTGTTCTACTTATTGTACTAGTGCACACACACATGCGGAGCCCATTACAAAAAAGGGTACAAATTAATGAAGGGTAAAATGGGAAAAAGACTGGTATAGTTCAATAAAAATAATTTATTACCGTCGCATACATTCTAATGCAACATTCTAAATTTCTTTCAAGATTTAAAATCTGGATGAGGAAAGATGGATTTATCTGGGTTTATGGGCAGTATGCTTGCAAAAAATATGTAAGAGTAAGACTGAAAAGTACTATTTTAAAAACAATTTTTTTGTATTAGCTGAGAATAATTTTTCATAAGTTTGCACAAACATTTCCTATGCTTCATGAAATCTTCCTGATATGTGTGAGGAGCCAAGGTTATGTTCCTAAAAGTGTGCGCCTCTTAATTTTTTTTCTTTTTTTTTTTTGTCCAGATGAGGTAGGTGGAAATTACTCTCTCTGTGCTGTTGAACTGGCTTTTTGACACTGAAAAAAATACTGTATGTGTGTGGCGCCAGAATTGGTTGGGAACAGGAAAGGCATATTTTGTATCTGTACTAAACCTGTCGGCTTAGTGCATAGAAGACTTGACCCTTGTCAGGTGTCTTGAAGTTAACTGGCTGACTTATGGATTAATCAGTTTAAGACTGAAGCCAACCAGTGACAGGAATGAGCTTTGTTGTGTGAGTGTGTGTGTGTGGCTGTGGTGCAGATTTACAAATTTTTATAATGCTTTCAGTCGGACCGTGAAAGTCTGATGTAAAGCTTATCTCTGATCTCTGGCTATGGCCATACTCGTGGGATCGTGGTTGTGTGTTTGGGGGAGGGAGATGAATTCTTTAACACTTGACACCTGGCTCTACCAGGTTTCTAGCCCATAGTCTTAGGAACGGCAGTATTCAAAGCATTAATAAAGTTAAACCCCTTAAGCTGTATGACCAGCGGGTCATAAAAACTATTGCCGGGTATTGTGCTTGGTCTTTCTTTCACAGCTGGATTATCATCTTGACAACTAATTCTTGGTTTTTGGTTGTTGTTTTTTTTTTCTTTTTTGTCTTTTCTATAGCTGTTGTGAACTTGGATAACTCTGTGGTTGACCTAGAGACCCTTCAAGCCCTGTATGAGAATGTGAGTAATCAGAGGAAGTCCATGTAATGTAGGAATACTGTAGGTCCATGTGAAGGTATCTGGTTTGCATAAGTAATGTTCAGAAAGCTTGTAGAACATGTCCTATTTTGTTATGACTTTATTTTCCCCAAAGAAATGAAAATAATGATAAGCATTTAAGTTGTATTAATTGCCATTGTGTGTTTTATATAGTGCACACATTTTTATGTAACTAACACAATCAGCTTCTAAATGAATAAACAGAAATTGGTTTTGCTCCTTTCTTTTCTTCCTGGGTGGGGCAGTCTTTGATCAACAGGTATTAGACCTTGCAATCCAGGTCTTTGGCTTTACTTCGTAACTTCACTAATCTAATAATGCCATCCAATAAAAAAAAAAAAAAATATTAATAACAGCAATCATTCAATTTGTGGAACTGTAGGTTTTCATTATTATTATTTTAGGGATTCCTCCAAAATAATTAAAACTTTTTAAAAGGAAAAGGTTTGCTCTAAGTTAATGTAATAAAAAGTAGTGTAAACTGCAAAGGGCTTCATGAAAGTCTGGTACTAATCATCAGAGAGTGTTTGACTATTAGGTATGCAAAATCAGGGATTCAGAATATACTCAGGCATGTTCTAAAACTTTACAAAGCCAGTAACTTGTAAAATTCAAAAAAGTGGATCTCAGAAGCATGTTTCTGCCTTCATCTGAGGCCAGTAAGCATTGTCACCTTCTCCGAGCACATTGCCTGAATACACGGAGGTCTTGCTAGGCATCTTCTGAAAGAGCAAAGAGGCTCTCTATTTACCCTCCAAAAAACCTGAAAATCTGAAGTGTAAAGTTGTGAGCCACAGAATGGCATTGAAGGCCAATGTATGCTATTGTATTGGATTTTTTTATTTCCCTCACATTATAATTTTGATAATATGTTAATTACTTTTACACCTTTCAGATTTTTGGGTTTTAGACTCTAGTTTTTTATGGCATACTTTGGAATGGTTTGATTTATGAAATTTCTTATAAATAATCCACTTTAGGGCCTGAAGAGGGAGATAGTAAGCTATAGTCCACTTTAGAGAGAAACAAAAAAGCTAAACAAAATTAAAAACTACATTTTGACAAGAACTAGCAAGCACTTCTACTCTTATTTCATCCCCGAAAAATTAACTCACTCAACATTGTGCAGGAAGATAATGGTCAAATGGAAAGCCTATTCTAACTACCTCCAAATCTTTAAACACTTCTCATCCTTATGCCACAGCATTTCTGGTTTGGCCTCTGTTGTTTTTATTTTGCATTATTTTTAATCTGTTCTCTTACACAGCACAGCTATATCCCATTCCATACATTCTTTAGCATGTAAAAAATTGAAGTAGTTTTATATCTTACATATGCATGATTGTGAGAGATTGTGGTGTGGCAAGTATGGATAGATACTGCCCTCATAATCAGTTTTTGCATATTTCCCTCTTTTATATTGTGTAAGACTTTTTAATTTCAGTTAAAAAAAAAATAGTCTGCCGATGTGGCTAATGTACTAATAGGATACTTTTGAAATGCTTTCTTAATGTCACCTCCAATATACTTCAGAGTTCAAGTATAATCGATTACTTGCAAATTTGCAGTTCATTGAAATAACCAGGTGCCATTGTGTTCTTTTTGTCATTACCTGCACCACATACTAGAGAAAATGTCTAGGAAATATTGTCCTGATTGAGGAAAATATCATATGTGAATCTCAGGCAAGACTCAAAAGGCTGGAATGGCTATAATGTATTTCTTTGCTTTGAATCTAAGACAGATCAGCCCAACTTTATCACTAGATTTGCTTGGGTACAAAACAGCAAAAAACCACCACCAATAACGAAAAAACCAACCAACACCCCCAAAACCCTAGGAAACAAACAAAGAAAAAACCCCACCCCAGTTTATTTGGAGAAGACTTCATAGTGGGACCTGAATTTTAATCCTAGATCCTCTGACAAAGTTGTTTCTTGAAAGAAGCATTTTAATTGAATTTTATTTTCTGTTTTTACTTTCAGTCTTTGGTCACATCAGACCTTGCACTTACCTCCCTTGGTAGATTTATTAATTATAACAATATTGTCCAATAAAAAAGTGTAAGCAATGGGTGGTACCAGAGAGCCTGGCATGTTTGATTCCTCCCTTATTTCTCAGCCTCATCCCATGTTGTAAATGGGGGTAACTTTGCCTCATTTGGCTACTTTGTAGCCATTAACTTAATTTTTAGTTCTAAGGGGTTTTTTTTGGGATTTTTTTTGCTGGATATTTAAATACCACTGTCCTAGTTCTCAGTCTTTCTATTTGATCTCTACCGAACATATGGGAGCATTTGTTTTACGGTCTTCCCTCAAAATGTAATCATTTTTTTCTGATTGCATATGTCTGGCATGGTGCTTTGCCTTCTTAAATGTGAATGAAATTTGGGCAGTCTCCAAACCTAAACACACCCTAATTTCAAAAGCCACAGTCCCCAGGGCTCAATTCCTGTTTACTGAGGAATTAAAGTCTTGTTAAACCACAAAGTTACTGTATACGTCTTAGTGACTTTTTATAAACAAAGAAACCCACACCCCACCAAAGACCCAAGCCCTCAATAATTTATTTAACAGTATTAAGTGGTATTGCATCAAGTGAGAAGGACTTTGTTACTGCAGCACTGCATGGTACAGTTGCATAGTTCTTACACATGGTTGTGTAGTTTGCTTTATAAAAAGTCATTTAAATATGTGCTGATAATCAGCTATGTATTAAGATCTAGACAATTTTAATAGGAGAGTCTTAATAGGTAAAACTACATGTGGAACAGTTACTTTAATGTGCTTTTACAGACTCCCTAATAGCAACGCTTTCCAGTGGCAGCTATAATTAGAGAGGGAGAAAGCAGATCAAATTCAGTGGAATTGTCAATTTGATGTATGTGGTTAAGCCGTATTGGTTGTGATGGGAAATGTACTTGTTAGCAAATAAATGAATGTTTACTTTGAAAACAGGTAGCCTCTTAGCAGCTGAGACTGTAGCTAAAATATCACTGAAACAAGATAAGCCTGTTCCTGCTTATGGCTTCATTTATTATGAAAATAAGTATATAAAAAATGGGTTAAAAATTATATCAAAGTATTATCTTTGATCTATGGGTTTGCCATTTTCAGATCTCTTTACATCACAAAATGAAACATGTATACTTTTTTAATTTGACTCCTGGTAAATTGTCTACCCTGTACCTATCTTTAAAAGACTGAAGTCAGTGCTTTCAAAAACCTCAAAATACCATTTGCAAGAGCAAAAGGCACCCAGAAGTCCGAAATGCGTGCCTCCGCTCTACCACTAAGATTAAAACTTTCTCCTCAATTATTTCTTGTGATTTTGTAAGAACTGGCAATTACAACACAGTGCCTTAACTATTTTCTGCAAAGATTGTACCTGACTTCTGATACATGACCCAGCTTCAAAGGAATATGAGAGTTGTTATAAATCTGGGTATTTCAGTATATCCTTGTTGTTTCAGTTACTTTTGACAATATTCTTTTGACAAGTCACTCGATGCTTTTGAAATACGTAACATTAACTTAGAAAATCAAGTTGACCAAAAAAAATCCACACAAAAATTAAAAAACCTACACACATTTAAACTGTTCTAAAGTCAGACCTGAGGTTCTGTTACAAAGAAAAACAAAAAAGAAAAAAAACCAAAACCAACAAAACACTAACCAGGAAATGTAAGATTTATGTGGTGAAATGGGAAAATGGCTCTTATCCTATACTTGGTCTTACCAAAGCTCATAAGTTTATATTCTGGCAAAAGTGGGAAAAGTTAAACTAAAGCAGTGTATTTTTTGTGGTAATTTCTATCAGATTTATGCTGTCTGATTGTAGTTATAGTTAATATCAAATTCTGGTATATTACACTATTTTATTCCTTTTATGATGTTAAATAATAGCTAAAATTTGAGGAAATAAATAGCAGGGACATTCAAAGAGGTGCTAATGCAATTGGATTAATGACTTATGACAAGTATCTATTGAATGTGTTCTCTCTTGACACAAATGTTGGAGGGTAATACAAAAGCTTTTTTTTTATTATCCATCTGCAAATTAGAGAATAGATAAACATTAACCATAAGGTAACTGATAAAAATTCTGAGAAATAATCTTCAATAATACCTGTGCAGAAGGCATGTCAGCCTTGTTCCTTTTCTATCATAATTTAAAATATACATAAATCAGAATACTGGATACCAGAGCCAAAATTAGGGACTTGAACTTGCAAAATATACTTAGACCTCTTGATTTTGGTGAAGAGTGTAAATCATATCTCTTGAGTTTTCTGTGGCCCTACCCATGAGTGAATCATGCTAAGCCATTGTATCTTTGCCAGTTGTTATTTCTTTGCATACACAATCTGAGAATATTGGCTTAAATAAGGAATAGTGATACTGGGGTAGGCAATTCAGGAAACTAGGTGTTATGGATGGGCCACTACCAGTATACTAAAATTAAAAACTGGTAAATTAATCTCAGCCTAGCCCTTGTTAACTGAGAAAGGCATGGTACTGTATACACATATAGATCAAGGAAGGATCAAGCAAGTCAAGGGAAGTAGTTATTCTCCTCTTCTCAGTGTTGGTGAGACCACATCTATGGTGTTGTGTCCAGTTCTGGCCTCCCCAGTGCTAGAGATGTGGACATATTGGAGTGAGTCTGGTGAAGGACCACGACAATGACTAAAGGCTTGGAGAATGTATCATACAAGAAGAGAAAGCTGGGGTTGTTCAGCTTGGAGAAGAGAAAGCTTTGGGAGATCTTATCAGTATGTACAAATACGTGATTGGGGAGGGCAAGTAAAGAACGCAGAGCTAGACTCAGTGATGCCCAGCATAAAGACAAGACGTAGTGGGCCTCTTGAAACTGATATACTGGATATTGCATTTAAAAATAGGAACACCTTTTTTTTTTTTTTTTTTTTTTTTTTTTTTTTCTTCTTCACTGCAGGGGTGTCCAAACACTGGAACAGGCTCCCTAGAGAGGTCACGAGGTCTCCATCCTTGGAGATATTCAAAACTTAGCTGGACATGATACTGAGCAACCTGCTCTATTTGCCTCTGCTTTGTGCCAGAGGGTTTGACGAGATGATCTCCAGAGGTCCATTCAAACCTCAACTATTCTATTGATCTGTGATACAGATACTACCACCACTATAATTTCGTATTGTCAAGAGCAAAGTTTATCGCTGATTGAAAAAAAAAAAAAAAAAGTGTTTGCAGTATTTCATACCTGTTGGAGTATTTAATAGATAAGATCAGACTACTTTAGAGAAGATGACCCTTGAAGAACACCCGCAGAAATGCTCGCTAAATATTAGTATGTGTAGTATTCAAGACAGATGGCCTTACAGTCATTTCCAGACTTCTTGAAGTAATCAGAGAAACTCCAAAGTGCTTTTCTCTGAGTGGCTCTTCAATCTCTTCGTCTTTCTGTTTCATATCAGTATTTGCTCCCTTTTCACATGAAAAGATGTTCAACAACCTTGGAAGAACAGTCCAAACCTGACTTTCTGGTTTCAGGTTCCTGACGAAGCCATGGCAGAATGATTTGAGATAGTTCCATACCTCTTCTGCTAATTGAGCAAAAGCATGCAGGAAAGAATGCAAATGCAGCCTATCTTTTGCTTTGGCAGTAATTAAGTAGTTAGAATTTAATTTTCCACTGTTGTCTTCAAGTTCTGTTGTGGAGTAAGTTAAAAAATGCGTGTAGTGTTTTCTTAAAGGAATAAAGGTAGTTATATTTACTTCAAGGTCAGGTTGGATGGGGCTTTGAGCAACCTGGTCTAGTGGAAGGTGTCCCTGCCTATGGCAGGGTGGTTGGAACTAGATGATCTTTAAGATCCCTTCCAACTCGAACCATTCTAGGATTCTTTTTCCACTCTTGCACAGATTCATGTTTTGAATCTGTTTTGAAAACTAACATGGATGTCAAAAGAACTGTCAGAAGGAGCATTTTCCATTCCACTTTTATTGCTTTCCATGCCATTCTGTTTTCCAGTACTGCAACTGGAAAAAATAATTTCTCTGTAGCATGGAGCACAGAAAGAAGTAAGGCTCTGTTTCTGTTGATTGGAATATTGAAGAAAAAACCACACAATGTACCACAGGGTTCTCCAAGAAACTGGGCAGTTTACATGTAATTGTTTTGGCTTATTAAGATAAAAAATGAAAATCATTTTACTCCAAAGAAGTATGCAGTAGTTCGCATGTATTCTGATATGTATGATAGTTCCATTATAAATCAACTAATTTTTGTTGTTCCATAGTGTTTTCCAAATACCAAATAAAGTTTAAATTGCAGTAAACAACACAAACCTATTTTCATTTAGTTAAAAAAAACCCATTATTTAAATATATATTCAAAGATCAGATTGCATTCAAATCCAACCCAACATATTTGGAAGGAGAAATACAACTCAAGAAGAGAGTTCTTTGATCCAAAGACTTTATAAACAGCCAAAGAAAAGGGAGTGGGAATGAAGATTATTGTCTCAGTGCATGGTTGAATGAATAAATCTTTTGCAGATTACTAGTAGTCAATAATATTATTTGGAAGATGTTCTGGTTTTCATTAGATGTATTTATACTTAAACTCACTCTATGGACTAAGTAGTTTTACCATAAGCAGATGGTAGAAGGAAAAGAAAAAAATCTATGAACATGATTTGTTACAAGAGCATCTTTATGTGTTTGACCAGGTTATTAATTAACAGTTTTTAATTACTTTGTTTCCTTTATTCCAGAGAGCACAATCAGATGAATTAGAAAAAATAGAAAAGCATAGCAAGGCATCCAAGGAAAAAGAAAACGCCAAGTCTTTGGATAAGCCGGAACAGTAAGAACACACTTATGAAAGAACAGTTTTGTTCAATTCAGATAACTTTCCCTGCTGTAGTAAACTATCTAGAGATGTTATAAAAGAAAGAACAAATGCTGTACCTTCTGACAGTGACCCATATAACTTTCTTTAATCAAATCCTACAGGTTCCTCTATGAACTCTCACTAATTCCCAACTTTTCAGAACGTGTATTTTGCATCCTGTTCCAGTCAACATTTTCAGAAAGCATTTGTTCAATCCGTCGCAAACTTGAATTGTTACAGAAACTGTGTGAGGTAGGTTGTGCTCTGTGAAAGGGTAGAGCTAAATATCTGATATTTAGTCGTGTTAAGTTGTACTCCTATTTCAAAAGTTTTCTCTTTATTTACTTTAAGTACTCATTAAATCTGAAGGATAGCAGAATAGAACGCTTTATGGTTGTACTTCAACATCAAAGCGAATTTTAAGATTAACTTTTGGTACTGAACTATGTCATGTTTTTGCCATCAATGTATGCCAGTCTCTGGAAAATAGTGTACCTTCTCCTTTTGTTGAAGCAAAAATCTTTCCTCTTCATAGTGACCGTATCACTCCTTTCCAAGTGAATGCCAGTTCAGTCCACCTGATGTTTGCTTGGATTTTGGAAGTGTGCAACTCAATAATATCTCTGATATCTAAAATCAGTTACAGATAGCAATGTTGTGTCTAGCTAGAAGACATTATTGGAATTTGGTGGTCCCATGCAAAACAAATACATGGCTTTAAAATGCAGGTTTCATCAGTATTTTCAAAACTGAAAACTATTTGAAATATCTTAGTAAATTGTAGAACAATTAAATATTTTTTATTAGGTTGATTAAATGTTTTAATTGTTCCATGCGGGGTTTTTTATGAACTTACTGCAGAATTCTCTCCTAAATTAAATACACCATTCACCATATCAGCATCAATTAAGCAACTACTATTTTGTTTTTCGCAACAGGTCATCTCTGATAATATTGTATAGGTTTCCTATTATTTTTTTCTAAGTATTGATTTTGGATATAACATTCTCCATTTGCAACAAGTTACATATTGATATAATTCTACTTCTGTGTGTTGCAGTAGAAGGTTGTTAATTCACTATATTTGAGCCTTTATATATGTATTATTTCCAAACACAATATCAACAAATCTGCTTGTCGGTAACACTGTTAACAGGAAATATTATTATGAGTTTAAACAGAGAATTGTTTCTCTTTCTGTTTTGTAGACATTGAAAAATGGGTCAGGAGTTATGCAGGTCCTGGGTTTGGTTCTCGCCTTTGGAAATTACATGAATGGTGGAAACAGGACGCGAGGACAGGCTGATGGGTTTGGACTAGATATCCTGCCAAAACTGAAAGATGTCAAGAGCAGTGTAAGTTGATTCTAGATTTCCTGTATGCCTGAGAACGTTAAATTCTCAGAAAATTATTTTCTCTCCATTTCCAAGTAAATGGTGTAAAATTTATGAAGGCATGTCAAAAGGAATTCTTTTGTTACTATAGTTAGCTAATCACACTTCTAGAGTTGGATGTATTTACGTAGAAACATGAAAATGAGCTGTCTCTTTTCATTACTGTACAAACAAAAATATGTTAAGTTATGTCTTATTTCCTAATCTGATACGTATTTGACTTTTGGTACACTGCATAGTTCTAACTTTTCCTGTATTCAGCACCAATACTATGATCCTTGCATTTAAGAGGTTTGTTACAGAAGTGGACGCAGTTTTAAAAGAAAAGTTAACTGTGATTTGATGCTGATTCAAAATACTGGGGGTGGGGTGGGGGATGGGGGGGAATCACTCCTGAAAATTATTGAAGAGACATCCTAAGCATTTGGGATATTCCAAAATTCATCATTTATATACATCATGATTACAGAGCGTGCATCTCACATTGGACCATGGAACTACCAGGGTAAAGAATAATCACAGCAAGTAGATTTAAGATTTGTTTGGTAAAGTCATCTGAACAAGGAGAATGATAAGATGTTTATTTCTTGCACAGGGATAAACTGCAGCTTGTGTGTTACCAGCACTTTTTTGGCTTCGGATATTCAGATTGGGGTTGTATTCAGATATCTGCTTTTGTTTACAAGGAAAAAAAAATCTTTGAGTCTCTATGGCTATGATGAAAAGACTCAACTGAATGTGGACAGTGGTATGAGGAAGGTTATAGCAATAATTCGTGGGACTTTAAATTGGCCTCTAGTGAGTCATTGTCAAGATCCGCTACTCTAAAAGGGGCAGAAAAAGAAGAGCCTGTTTCCCTGCTTGGTCACTTGCTAAATATATATGCTTTAGCTGCTGTGTTAGGTAATGTGAGCAGACTGTTTTTTACCCTGAGTTGAGAGACCGTATCAGCCATTTGCCTTTAAAGGGATAGAGGAACTTCATTCTGGTATGCTTCTTTCTTTGGGAGTGATGATGTGAACGAATCCTTAGTACAATGTGTTTAGGGCAGCTTAAAGCTCAACCTTCTGGTTGACCCTAGATACACCACCAGTTTTAGAACTTGGCTCAGTAGAACATTTAGGCACACTAAATTTGTTTTGATGGCTCAACTTTTTAGTATGTAATTTCCTGGAAATATTATGAGCATTAACCTTGCAACTGCAAGATACATCTTCAGTCAGAAAAGTTCTTAGAAAATAGTTTTCTGAAACTATCTGAAAATGTATTTCTGTCAAAATTCCTCTTCAAATCAAAGATTTTCTGCTGAAGTTTCATTACAGAGATTACAGAAGGGAAACAATGAGAAGCTCCCCTAAAAGTGCCGAAATTTCATTTGAAAAAATAACTTTCTTTGTTTAATGTAATTTTGCTTCGTTTAGTTATAGATTAATAAAAAGATCTGAATGTTGCCAAACAAGTTACAGACATCAACACAGAAAAAATTTCTCTTTTCCTTCTTGGGAAAACTCAAAATGTAAGGGTTCAGTATACAATTAGGTAAACTTAAAAAATCAGGAGTGGCTTACATGAGTGTTATCTTTCTATTATTTTCCTCAATGATAAAATGTTTTTTCAGGGTGTTTTTGAGGTTTTTTTGTTTGTTTGTTTGGGGTTTTTTGTTTGTGTTTGTTTTTTTACTGAAGGCACCAAATCAGCAAAGCATTTTCTGTACTTGACCGTAAATATTTCATTTCCTTGAATTTCTGATTTTTTTTTTTTTTGTCTTTTCAGTGACTATCAGTAACACAGCAAACTTTATTCTCTTCTATACAGGACAACAGCAGAAGTCTTCTATCTTACATTGTTTCATACTATTTGCGTAATTTTGATGAGGTGAGTGAGAATTAATTTTGCTCTTTTAAATTCAAGTTAAAAAAATCAATTTACTAAATTTCTCTTCTGCTGTATGAAATGAAGAAATGTGCACAAATATTCTTTGTGTTTTCAGTTATATATTTTAGTATATAAAAAAGTAATGAGCACTATGTAACTGTTTATTGTATTTTTGTCAGGATGCTGGAAAAGAACAATGCATCTTTCCTCTTCCAGACCCACAAGATCTCTTCCAGGCTTCACAAATGAAGTTTGAAGACTTTCAAAAAGATCTCCGCAAAATGAAGAAAGATTTGCGAGGTATTGAATGTAGATTAAGTGTTAACTATATGTTACCAACATATCCCTGCTGTTATTGTTTATATCATTTTGAGAATTAGATGATAGTATAAAAATAGTTGTGTATTTTTTGACTCCTCAATTACTATTTTGTTTCCTTAATTTGCTTTTTCATGACCATTCAGTCCAGCGAAGGGCAACCAAGATGATTGAGGGATTGGAGCATCTCCCTTATGAGGAAAGGCTGCGAGAGCTGGGACTCTTCAGCCTGGAGAAGAGAAGGCTGAGGGGAGACCTTATTATTGCTTACAAGTATCTAAAGGGTGGGTTGAAGGAGGAGGGAGCCAGACTCTTCTCGGTGGTTCCCAGTGACAGGATGAGGGGCAATGGGCACAAGTTGGAACATAGGAAGTTCCGTTCCAATACACGGAAAAACTTCTTTACAGTTTGGGTGACAGAGCACTGGCACAGGCTGCCCAGGGAGGTTGTGGAGTCTCCTTCTCTGGAGATTTTCAAAACCCGCCTGGATGCAGTCCTGAGTAATGTGCTCTAGGCAATCCTGCTTTAGCAGGGTAGTTGGACTAGATGATCTCTAGAGGTCCCTTCCAACTCTAAAAATTCCGTGATTCTGTGATTTAAGCAACAATTCATTGTTTTCTGTAGATAACCTGGAAGAGGTTATTAAGATAAACAACATCAAACCACTTAGGTTAAACCTTTTGTTTCAAAACCAAAGCAAAACAATAATTCTTTTTTTTTTTTTTCCAACTGATTTCAACAAGTCTTTCACCATAAAAAAACCTGTAAAGTGCTGGACCATGTCCATGACCGAAAAAGGTTGATAATCAGATTCGGATACTATCTAGCAGATAAAATAAATATATGGCATATTGTTAAAGGCAGGTTATTTCAACTGACTTTACTAAAAAATAATATGGAAAGAAATTACTTTTTTCTCATGCTTGTGGAATGATTTCTTTAAATGAACTCAACAAACTTAAAATAAGATGTATTTGCTAGACTTTAATAAAGAACAGGTATCATATGCAATACATTTCTTAATAACAGTGGGAAGTAAGCACTAAGTTTAAGTTAAGCAAGAGTACAGTTTGCACAAATGATGGCTAATACCATGATCTTCAGTATTTTTGCTAAAAGTCTCTGCTAGGCTGGGCAGGTATGTACTATTATGCTAAATCTTGGAAAGAAGGATTCAAATCAAGCAGTGAAATGACCTTTATATTTCTGTTGCCTTGCTGATTTTGAATGCCATGAATCCAGAGACCAAGGAATGGTTTGGTAAACTGTTAGCCTCTGGACAACCTAGAATAGAAGGTTCTCTATGAAAACAAAAAAGTAACATGATTACCAAACAATATCTTACCCTCCCTTCTTGCCTTTATCAAGCTTTCTGTTTAGATGTTTTAAAATTTATTCTAAACATTTAGAGGTAATATTTAAAGTTGTATCAAGGTCACTGAGTGCGATACTGAGGAGCAAACTGCAGCACCATCCATTTGCTGCCCTAAACAATCTAGGAGGCAAAAATCCCACAGTTCAGTCATGAAGATTTATTTTTATACTCCTTACAACTTTCAGATTATCTGAGAGCTAATCTTCAAGCTTGCACATGGAGCATAAAGATGCTTAGATTTGATTGAAAAAAGGTACTTGAATTCAGGCACATATTTACAAACATCCACGGGGGCAGACATTATTCCTTCAAGGTCACCAAAAATGTTTTTATATAGACAAAAGGCTAAATATTTTTAGATCAAGGTTGAAATTTTCACACAGGCATAAATCTTTTATGGAATAAATCCACATTGTGCAATGATCAAAGCAGGAGTTCTGTAAAAATGGAAATTACACGCTTTGCTCTGCCATCAGACGGCAGTTGAATTCTTTTTGGCCTTCCAGTCCAGCCCTTAGGCTGGAGTCTCTGTGGTCAGTCTGTTCTATAGTTAATGAAACTGAAGAATAACTGCAGACACCATTGCTCTTTTCCTAATGCCTTTGGTAGAAAGTCTTTGGGGAGAGCATCATCCCCCTTCTGCACCCTCTCCTGGATATGAAGCAACAATTTCAATACCAGTCTGCGGTCTCATTCATGACTTTCTTATCAGCCCTGCGTGATGCAAAACGCTTTGTGTTGGTTCTCTTTTCCAAAGAAAACTGTCACCCTAAATTAAAAATAGTTTGTGTTAAAAAATTTTATGACTGCAAGAGCATACATTAAAAATTCTAGGTATTCTAGGAGCTTGATTGCTGTAATGCTTTCAGCAAGACAGAATAGCCAGGTTTAATGCCAGCATTTTTAAAATAGAGTACAAGTTTTAGCTGAATGGATGAAATGACTTCAAAGTCATTTTCCTCTGCATTTAGTTTAAGGACACTACCAGATTTGCTAATGTGCATCTGGAACCTTATGAATTACTAGAGCTAGCAAGTGCCTTATTAAATGACTGAGCAGGAAGAAGGCTGCAGAATGCTGAGCAAATTCTGACAAAATACTAAATGATCCTCTCCTTTTGAAGTCAGTAAGGGTTTTGAGTATTCCTGGGAAATACTGATTATACTGATTATAGCTGAAACAGGTGCCCATGAATGTATTCCATTTTTATACTGAGCTGCAGACTGTAACCTTGGACCTATTTCATCATTAATTAGATGGAAAATATCATGAGAGGATGAATTTCCCCATTTTTATTTTTTTTTTTTTGGGGGGGGGGGGGGTTGCTTTGTTCTTTATCACTGAAAAACTGAAAATTGCACACAACATTGATGGAGACACTATCACCAGTTTAAGAGTATTCTGTCCATGTTAGTTTCAAATACCCTGCAAACCACGCACAGCGATATCATGCTTAGTACAATGGGGGAATGGGGTATTGGTTCACCCAGGAATGAAAACTTCTGAAGATATTTTATTTCCATCTTAAGAAACTTTCCATGATCATTTTTTAAAGGTAAACTACATCCCATAAGGATCCGTTCATAAAATTATGGGAATGCTTAAAAAACCCCCCAAAAACCCCCGAAACATAAAAAAAAAAAAAAAAAAAAACACCAAAAAGACAAAGTAGAGGAAGGTTATTATAAAAAAAAAAAAAGAAATTGTTTTGTAACCATAACAATAGCAGTTCATTCTAGCAATGCTGTATTTTTCCAGGGAAGAAATGCCCTTTTGGATGTGGAGGTTCTTGTCCATTTTTTAGTTTTTTTAGTTTTTATGAACTGTATACCTCGCAGTTTGTAAATGTTAGAAAAATAGTCTCTTCTAAGATTTCAGATTAAAAGTGTAAGTCCAAAAGACTTTCAGAAAGCATGCTGTGTGCCTGTTCCAAGATTAATGAGACAGAAATTTACAATTCTTCTTTTTTAATTTGGAAAAAAAAGCCTCCCTAAGATGATAGTGGCAGCTGCATTAACCATGTAATATCAAACTTGCAAATTGTTCAGTTTTGGTTTTGTTTTTTAAAAATAATATAGACCCCAGGGAAAAAGTTTATATAATAGATTTTTTCTTTTTTTTTTTTTTTTTAAGACAGAAGACCAATGAACAGGTAGATCCTTTTACTAACAAACCAAGTGAGTTTGGCTTTATCTGTTGCTCCCAGATTTCACAGCTCTCCAGGATTCTCACTTTAGCCTTTTTGACTTCAGTGACATATAGTTTCTTAAGCAACTTGATCTGCTTTTGATCTCTCCTGGCTGTCAGCAACGTTCCTTGATGCAGTCATGCCAAGCAATGACTTCTGTTCCTATGTCATTCCACAGAAGAAACTTTAGCACTTGCCACATGACTTAAATCAACTCACCATGTAAAGAAAATTGGGCATTCGGGGTCACAAGAGCAGTGCATGACTCTCACTGATTAGGACCTGTGTTGTATATCTATTATTATCAGTATATTTATCTAGATACTTCAGAATGCTAGAGGTGGGGCAGAAAGATGTGGAATATGTGTATTGAATCAGTTAATATTTTAATCCTCTCTGCTCTGACATTCTCTGGAGGTGCAATTGTGGTTTAGGAAAATGTTGGCCTTGTGGACCATGAAATTCTTCAAGACGTATATTTAGCTTAGGAAAGAACGAGGACACTAAAATGGCAGAGAGAGTTACAGTATTTACGAAGCACTTACGGCAAGTTAAAACTGTTTAGAAGCTGTTCTTTAGCTACACATTAACATTTTAACTTTACAATAGTAAGTTTATTCTTGCAAATCAAAAACTAATTCATCAGTTGTCACTTACTGCAAAACTTTCACTGAAGCTCAGCTAAAACAGAATTAGAAACAATGTCAGGCAGAAAATAAATGATTAGTAGAATTTTGAAGAGATGAATAATACCATATAAAGCAGACTGCTATAAAATCCAGTTGAAGTCAGTACTTGTTTATATGTCATAATGTTGTCATATGTAATATCTTTGAAAACTGATTACAAGTAACAATTATTATAGTTAAATATTATTTTTGTAGTGATGCTTTCTTTTCCTACTGTGAGTGTTTATAACTCACTCAAAAGTCTCCCTCGATAAGAAGCTGGGCTGTGTGGCCCAGTACATCTCTCTGGTTTGGAATAAATGTGACTGAGATTGTTTATAAAGTGTTAAGCATTTGCAGAACATTTTGTATTTTAAAAAGTATGTTCCAAGAAAAGCCCCACAGTAACTTGGAAAAATACACATTCCCAATTTTTTCTCTGCTTCTTACAGTTACCTAAAATTATCTATTCAGCTTGGATCTGCTAGTTGTAGAACTGGTATGTGTTCTTGGGTTTAATACCTGCTGTGTAAAACAGAGCATTGGAAATACCATATTGTGCAATAGAAAGACTTTTGAAAGTTGAATTTGGGGTGGTGTCAATGTGGGACAGAGGGAGATGGGGTAGTAGTAGGCACCTTATGCTTTGACACATTATGATTTCTTTCTCGCATAGATATCTCATAACTATTTAGCTTTTGACAAACCATTCCTCTTGCCTCAGTAAATGATTACCCCTAAAACCTAGAAAGGGGCCCCAACCCTAAGAGTGCAGTCAAGCTGTATTTTGAGGTGGAATTTTCCTCTTTGTGGCCAACTCTGTGTGTGGGGCACATGGATAAGATTGCATCCACTGTTCGTTCTTTCACAGGTAAGATTAATGTTTGCAGGCTAAAATAAAAAAAAAAAAAGAGCACCGTTCTATTTGCACATCATCCCCTCTCTCTCACACACACATATCTTCATATATCTTCATATTCACAAAATGCTCTGTTTCCATCACAGTTCTGGTTATGGGGCTAAGACTTCAGCAACATTTCAGTGCCACTTCTTGATAAGGAACAGGAACAGTGTTAATTTCAACTTCAATTAATGAAGTTAAGCAGCCTAAGCCATTTAGGGTCCCACTGCAGATGGCAGAAAAGGAAGGGATTGCTCTCCTGAAATTGATTGTCCACTCCTAAAATAGAGTGCTAAGGAATTCATTGTCTCACCAAAAACTTTCTGTTTTAAGATACTTTGAAGTGTCTGTGTTTCTGTTATTCTGTCAATAGTTTTGATATAAAAGGGAATTAAGATTTTTTCACTCTTAAGAAATAGGTCTCTTTTTTTTTTTTTTTTTTTTTTTTTTTACATGACCCGTAGATCCTTATTCTGGTGAAAAGAGATTCCTTCAGTCTTTATACTTAAATGCCAAATATCTCAGGGTAATTATTAACAAAATTTTACAGCAACATTAGTGGTTTTGGTCAATCCTACAGTTATCCATACAGTCTGCCTTTACAGAAACAGCCATTGCTTTAATCAAATTAAATCTTTACTTTGGCCTACCCATTAACAGCTGTGCATCCACAAATTCTAGCTGTTTGTTCAGCTACCACTGAAAGGGTTAATTGCTGCAGCTATGCAGCATGCAGACTCCTAAACCTAAACCAGATGTAAACTAAAGCCAGGTTTTCAGTCAATCTGTGAGTCATATTTTACTGTCCTTAAAACTCCAAACAAGGAGCTGTCTATGGAAGCCCTTGAAGACTCAGCAGTTCTTAGTGTAAGTCTTTACAATTCCAAAAAAATAAATAAAAGAAAATTAAGAGGTCTTTCTGTACTTGTGGCCGAGTTCATCAGAGTTTATCTTTTGATGAAGCCAGTATTGTTTCCTTTTGGTAGAGTCTAAGCTTTCTTTTAAAGTAACAGGTTGCAGCCGTAAGGAATCCAGAAAGCACTGAGGAAGTTGTGAAAACAGTGTAAAAAAAAAAGTATGCTGTTACATACTTTTCAGGCAAGTAGTAGATAGGCACATCTTCTGTGGGAGTCTGAGTACTCAGAACCTCTGAAAATTAAGGACATCATTTCAAAACTTCCTTAAAGACTTAAAAACAAATAGTGTATCAAATCTCAGGCCAACTTGTGCTCTCGAGTATCTTAAACAATCTTGAAAATCCACTTAAATTCTACAGGACTTCTGTAGATAAGTATGTGATTTCAGAAGTAGTTAACTAAAACAGCCTAATGGACTCATCCAAGATAATTCACAGTTCCACTTGCTTTCTTATTGTGTTTTTTTGGTGTGCTTTTCTTGTTGTTGTTTTGGTTTGGGTTTTTTTTAATGTTTTGAGGGTGTTGAAAGAAAAATCATGATGCCCATTATTATCCTGACCAAAGACAATACAGTAAGCCTGAGGAGCAGCTGATCAGCTGCTCACACATTTTGTTCAAAAAGGCGTATTTTAGGATTAGAAGAGGTTAGTGCTTCCAAGGGCTAAAATCTAGTATCCAACAGAGCCAGTTGGGGAACATGCATTAAAAAGAGATTCTGAATCTCAAAAACTTTATTTTTCTCTTTTTCAACAAAGTAAAGCAACTATTTTTGATACTGAGACTGAGTGCATTTTAGACCACTTACCAGAATCACTTACTGAAACTGTTAGTACAATGTACAGAATGTTTTGTGACTTTTCTATTCTTTTTCTGTTTCTTAACTAATATTGGTTGTTGTGAAACTGTATACAGTTTTTGTAAATTGACCTTAAATTAAAAGAAGAGGGTGAGCACGCTAACGCTTCAAAAATGGCAATTAATTGCATTTTAATATGGAAATAGAGAATGAAAGGAGATTCTTGAGATACTGGATACAGCTGGGATTGCGTTTTTTTTAAATCTCTAAACTGGTTTTCAACACAGTTTTTTACACCAATTTGCAGATCAGGAGCATTTGAGAGACCTGTGTATGTACGGGCAAAAAGTTACCAGTTTGGATTGCCCAAAATTTAGAAGGTCCTACCACAAGAATCCATTTGTATTGCTTCTCTGGAAAATTAGTCTTCTGCAGCATATGATGTTAGAGAGGATAGGAAATGAGATGGACTTTTGGTCTCTTCTATTGCTGAGATATTGCTTATACGTTAATACTCATTTTTGAGGACTGGAGAAGAGGTGTCTGCCCACGCCAACTCCTGCTGAGTGTTTGAGATCTTTGGAAGGTATAAGATCAGTGCATGAAGAGTGGATATTCAAGATTACAGGGAACTGAAGATTTCACCCTGCTAAAAAGCAATATGAAGAAGTTTTTGTCTTGCTTTATTCCCGTTTGGGCAATTCCAGGTTGTGAGATAAGCTTCTACCTAGTGCTTGGCTTTTGTGACTGCCTCCATGACCCTCACTTGTGATGCCTTAAATACCTTTCAATTATTTCATTATAAGAAATTTTCAAATCTGCTTAAAGTAAACTCAGATTAGGAATACACTAACTTCGTCTACGTTTTTCAGTTGTGTACGTCTCCCAAGGTGTGAGAATAATGGAACCTGTGAGAACTGGGGTGATAACAGAGCAAGTTTTGAGCCTGTTATCAAAAAAGAGACAAGCTTTTGTTTCAGATGAAATGTTTACAAACTCATCACAGCAGATCCCCTTTGCCACATATTCCTTTGATATCTGGGATGTTTAGCTGGGCTGTTTTATGGAGAGAAGTGTGTTTGAGTATGAAGCTGAGGGGGGAAAAAAAATTCAAATATAGAAGCCTGTTGGTATTCTCACATACTTGGGTTTTTTTTTTTTTTGCATATTTCACATCCACATTGCTTAGAAGTTATTAAATACACTTGTGAAACATTTATTCAGTATCTTATTGACTTGGGCAGAAATACTGGTAACTGCCAAGTGTTTATGTTCCTTTCATATGATTGACACTTTAATTTCTTCAGTTACAGTGAGGAATAACAATACCTCATCCAAATAGTGGGGTATTATACTCTGGTGACAAATTATGGAGTATCACAAATGAGTGCTGTGTCTAACAGGTTGTGCAAGGCGACCACAATTCCGGTCGTGGTGCTCTGGAGAACTGGGAAACTTAGAAGACCTTACAGGCCTGTTAATTCTGTAATGAAGGAAGCATCTGATGAACTAGTTTGTTTTAAGCATCATGATACTGATATTAGTATGGTAATGATGACAGCTTCTGTCCTATTTTTAAAGGTTGGATGCTACACATGATATCTTACCTTCTATAAAACAAAAAAAAAGAAAGGAGTTTTTCCCCATTTTCTTTTGTTTTACAAGTGACTTAAACATCTTTTGCAATTCAGGAATAAGGTCAAAAATAGACATGTACTACCATTCTTCTGAACATCACTGACTTTAGTCTTCTAATGGGAGGGGGGGAACGAACAAAAAAAACCTCAACCAAAAACTGGAGAAACAAAGCTATCATTAACTGGACTCGCTTTCCCCCGCCCCACATATGCAGACAAACAAATCAACCACGGAAGAGTTTCCAGTATCTGAATGGTTAAAGAACAGACATTTCATTCTGACAACATTACATGTTTTTCTTTTCCTTATCAAGTTGAATATAAAGGATAGCATATCCCTGCAATTCCTTATAGACTTTGAAAAGGCACTGCTTCAGGCTATTGGCATGGGTATGGGCTAAGATTTTTGGTGGATAAATGTCTTCATAAGATCTATACTTCTCTCAAATCAGCTGACACATCAGGAGTTCATTGTGAGCTGCAGACATTAATGCAAGAAAGTGTAACGTTGTACTTCTGTGAAGAATATGTAATATGTATTCTGGGAAAATGTATGGAATTTGGGTGATATTGAATGTTATGGTAGGTTCTATAGCATCTTTCAGCTCTGCCATTTATTTCTGAATAGGAGAAAAGAATGATAGGAATTCTATATGTCGCCATCAGAATGTGTTCCTTTGCAGAAGAGTACATAACTTCTGTATTTTTTTTGTCTATCATACGCTGTAAGAAAATTCATTGTCATTTGGATCCCCTCCCCTATTTCACGTGTTGACTAATGTTTGTTTAAGAATCTGCAAGATAATTTGGGAAATTTGGGAATGTGGTTCTGTTCATACTGTTTTATATGGAATTTTAAAATTTTCTTTTCTGAGGTTATCAACACACCTTGATATTTTTATCGTAATTTTTAGACATAGCAAAAACATCAGCACAGGAAAGGAAAGTTAAGTCATTGTACATTTACAATCTGTAAGTTGACTGACAGTAAACACCTGTTTATCAAAGGAACAGATTCTGTTCTCTTCCATTCTGAAGGAACAGGTTTCTCCAACCTTAGAAATATTTCGCATACAGCATTAATTCCACTTCCATATTTGACTTGGCATATGACAATGTTTTACAGGCTTGCCCATGTGACTATATTTGTGGGGTTTTGGGGGGGTGTTTGTTGTTTTTCATGTTTTTAAATATTGCTTCATAAGCACTGTTAACTGTTTCATTAAATATATTAATGTTATTTTGTTTTCCCTAAAAATATGCTGGTACTTATTTCTATTTTGCTCTAAGCTTAAAAAAAAATATTAAAAGTTGAAATTGTTATTGTCACACCCTGGCTTTACTCTACCTGTGTGGAGTTGCCAATTATTTAATTCAGCCTCCTTTTCTGTATATGAGACTGCAGTACTCATCTGTAGATATTTAGATTGATGCAATTCTAGACATCCTTTACATTTAAAGGAGATAATTATGATAGTATGTTCTGCTGTTTCAAAATCTTCTTTTTAATGTCTAACTAGTCTTCTGTATTTAAAGACATAGTAATAATCCTGTTTTGCTGAAAGAAACCCTGGAGAGTAAACAAGGAAAATACTTTTTTTTTTTTTTTTCCTTTTTTTTAAAATGTTTCACTTTTACTGGAAATTTTGAGGCAGAAGCAAGCAGGATTCATTTCTGTTGAATGATGGGAACTTATCATAGCCTAAAGAGATTTCCCCTCTAGTGGAAATCAGAGCTTAACATTCTTCTGAAGTAGTAGGGTCAAGCCTTCTGTTGCCTCAAACTAAGTTAGCTTGGATAATTGGTGGAAGGATGATGGTACCACCTCACCAATGAATAATCTGTGTCAGGGCTGCTTCAGGCTCCAGTTTCTCTGTCCTAGTCTCCAGTGCAGTAAGAACCAAGCTGTCCTGCTCCACAGTCTCTCATAGAGTTCAAACCACAATACCTGAACTCTTACATTCTTTCACTTTAATATTTTTGACTATTACTTTTGAACAATGCAAGACAGTTCACTACATCTGTGGTTTTAGCAGGTATCAAACCCTCATCTGTCTTTACTCACTAAATTAACATCCTTCCTGCAATTTGGGGCAGGTTTTGCACCTGAACTTTGTTTTGATTCAGGCACTGTTGCCTGGCTCCAGGTATATCAACACAGCCTAGGGTCTGAGTTTGTAATGTTGTTCCCATACATTTTTCAGCCCCTTAAATTTGTCTTCCTCCTTCAAGACAATTAAATAATTGTGTTAATTATTGTTACCACTCATTTAAATTAACACCCTGGCCACAAGTTTTCTGTATATTTTGGTCAAAAAACATTTGTCCGGGAACTTAACTGTTCCTGAATATTTTATCATAGTGTTTGTACTTGATGTAGTGTTTGAGGCATATATTCCAGCAGTTTCACTGACTATGCATTAATTTAAGTGTGTCTTTTACCACAGTATGCAGATCCATACTATCTGTCATCCTAAACTAATCTGTTATTTCAATTTCAGTATGTGAGACAGAAGCAGCAAAAGTTTATCAACTATCACTAGAAGAGCACCTCCAGCCTTTCAAAGACAGCATGGAGCAATTCATTAGTCAAGGTAAATAATGAAATGTCACTTAACCTTTTCATGACATTTCAAAGGAAAGTTATGGGAACAATGTTTATACGTTGTGGGAAAGGGACTGTTTATTTTGGCATCATAGAAAGATGTGGATTAGTTTAATCAGATGCTACACAGTTCTAAAAGATTTGCAAAATGATTCTGTTGTACTGTAGGTGACTCAGTCTCTTTTGCATGACAGCAAAGACAAATGCTCTTGGCTTGAGTGCATGATCTTCTGATAAGTTCAACATTCCAGTAGAAAACAATTTTACAACCTGTGTTCCTTGAAAAATTATTGAAGCTGGATCTGTTTCATTAACTTCTTTCCAAAGAGATAATTCTTTTGTATGCGCCAAAAACATGGAGTAAGCATAGCAAAAGTAGTTAAAGGTTTTCCAGATATAAGGCAAATCCATATGAAATACTTGGATGTGATTAGTGGAAAACACTGCAAGTGAAAATATATTAGAAATATCCATGATGAACTTGCATCCTGAGTGCTAGAAAGAAAACACTTTAAAACTGAATAGACTATGCTTCCACTGCTTCTTTCGCGAGACTCTATGAGGAGGTATGGACAAGTTTAATGTTTGATTAGGGGTATATCAGAGCATCTCTTGAAATACTACTCTGAAAGCATATACTCTGTATTGACCAATTCACTTTTTGATACAAGTTAGAATTCGACGCATTAGGGTGGCAATGGCCTTATGAGTACACCAATGAAATTTTAACTTTCTTGACCGCTTTGCTGCTCCTGCTGGTTTGATATTGCATTTTATAATAGAAGACAGGCCTGTTATCTCCTGAACAGGTAAGTTATGTGAAAAGTCTAGTGCTGATTCAATGGAGCTGTCAGTAATTGGGTAGCCTAGAGCTGTGTTAATGAGCTATCTTATATAGAAATAATTATTAACTGAATATGCGTTATGTTTGAGAGGCCAGTCAGGCATGCATTTATCTCTGCTTGGTTAGAATATCCAAGATGACCATCTATGCGAACTTTGTAAGTGGAGTTACATATGTTCTAGTATATACTGATCCATGCTATAGGACTCTCAATTACAGTGAATATATTCAGCAAACACACCATTTTAAAACATCAAATGTGAACTGATGTTTTCTAAGACAAATGTCTATTAGCCAAACCTGGCAAACAGGATGTTGTCTCCAGCAATAGTACGTATGAACTGCTTTAAAACTGGATTCTGATTATGTACGTGACATAAATGCTACATTTGTGGCATGATTAAACATGTAGCAAGTGTTTTACATTAGGTTTATATTATTATTTATATAGATAGATAGGGTACAATCAAATCACAAGTTGGTCTGAAAGAGATCACTAATGGTGTACTGTAAATCATGCCATATGTTTGCATATTAACCTTAATAACAGAGTAAGAAATCAAACATGAGGATTAAATTTCATCAGACATATATCTGTTAAATTTCTTTCACTTCATTTAGAGACCATTCTTTCAGAAGTATCTGACTTTATACTTTAGCTTACTTTATGATTTCTGATTATGACTTTCAGAGCATAATTATATATAAGCTATATAGTAATCTGTTCTGTTTTTGCAAGGACACGTGATTTCCTTTCTTGATTATGTGTCTGTAGGAAACAACAACACTTTTAGGAAAGTGAGGAAAAAGAGAAAAAAAAAAAAGAGAAAAAGAAATGCATCTCATTGATTAAGAATTTTGCTGTGTTCCCATGTTAACAGTGGATATTGTCGGGTGGTTGACAAAAGGAGAAACCCACAATGTCATTAAAAATATCATTGTCACATTTTAATGAAAATAATTGGAAATGTGTATTGTGAACACAGTGGACTGTGACTAAACAATTTCTACATTTATTTAAAACTGTAAGGCATATTGTGCAGAATTCTGTCCCAGTGTAAGAGAGACAAAGGTTAACATATAAGAAAAAAGAATCCCTGGTTAAGTTCCAAAAATAAAGTAATTTTAAATACCTTTCATTATGAAATCCTTTGTTTTTACTTCATGGGATTGAATTCAGACTTGAAAGAGGCCATGTTTAAAGCAGGATTTCTCTTTCCTGTTCAGTGTTTGACAGGCTTTTGATCTAGATATTTTTTCTAAGGGCTTTTGTTGTTTATGTAGACATAATCGATGAGTCTTTTCAGCTAGACTGCACACATGATCATTTAGAAAAACAGAGGGACAATTCTTGGCACCTTTTGGGGATTTGTGTTTATATAACATATGCTCTGGGCAAAGAAAAATCAAGCTTTAAGTTTTTATCTTTTCAAGTTCCAGTTTCTCTAAAGTTAGAAAAACTTTTAACTTATAATTCAGATGAAAAGCATTTTTCATAGGGTTGAATAATTTGGCATGTTTATATGATGCTTTTTCAGAGTAGATAATGGGACCCAAAAGTTCAAATAGCTAGTTATTTACAGCATGTTCACTTATACTTGTTGCTAGCAGCTAAAATGGAAAATGGTTTCCCCATAGGCAAGAAAACTTGGACATCAAATTAAATATCCTTGGCAAGGGGTTAGAAAGGCACTGCTTTATAAGAATAGTTACTGTCTGGCACTGATACATAACTTTGAACTAAGTTGCTGTAACTAGTCTAGCTGACTTACTATCAGTGTATTAATAAAAACTTCTTTTAACATTAACACTTTTATTAGATTGATCAGAGACAAAAAAAGTTGTATATTACTAGCTTACTTGTAAAGATTATTTCATTCAAAAGATAAAGAAGGGGAAGAGGGAAAAATGTGTTGAGTTGTAACATTTTAGATGAAAATGATAGTGGTATATATGATTGAGGCTGTTCAGTGTTTGCCTTGCCAGCCTAGACAGTAGGCTAAATAATCAGTATATTAATTAAAATATGCAAATTAGTGAAAGGATGCCAGTCTTTTTTCTGATGAACTTTCGTTCTCAAGAATCATTCTTAAAGTGATTATTCTACTTAACAGAAGATAGAACTACCTGTCCTATCATCTCTACGCTGGCTTAGTGGATATTTGCAAGTGTGCTTTATTTTATGCATTTGATTTCTCAGGGTCTATGTGCCTCAAAACCTCCAAGGTAATCTTCCCTGTTTTCCCATGTTTGCTGTCCTCTTTTTGGGTCCACATGCTGCAAATCATCAATTATAAAGTATATAATGTGCTGCTTCTGTTTTCACAAATGTTAATAGTTTTTTTTTCCTGAAATCCTCCATAGCCACAGAATTTAAAAAGAAAAAAAAAAAAAGACGTACTTCAAAAAAGGAGCTTGGAGAGAAACTGTCAGGAAATACAAGGCTTTTAAAAATTGTATTGTTTTGTTTTTTATGTATTTCCAACCATTTCTTTAAGGGTTTTCAATACTTGAGTACTATAAAATATAAGCATGAAATTTAGTAGAGCAAGGGTCCTTTTCCAATGAAAAATTATTCAGACCAAATGGTAGGAATTTAGAAAGTACTATTTGCATCCCCCCAATATAGGTTATATATTCACTAAAGTTTTCTGTCCTTGAGTTACTACACACAACTTATCACAATTTGAATAAGAGAGATTGTAAAGGAAAACACTATTTGGGAACCTTGTCTCCTTTGTTCTCTACGTAGTTGTGGATAGATGGGGGCACAAAAACATCAGAGATCACATCCAGCAGTTTAGAAAGCGTCAGAAATCATTTCTTTTCCTAGGAGTAATGTGTCTGATACAACAGATGGTGGGGAAATACTGAGGGTGCTAATCATCATGCAATTTGTAGAGGAATTTCATTAGCGGTTAGTAATCCTTCAGCCTTGTCCCCACTTGATAGGATAGCCAGCTCATGTTAAAAGTATTGTGTGTGTATGAACCACAAATGAGTCTCAGTCCCCAAGTTTTAACTGTGGTTAACTTTGCATTGGGAAATGGTCTTTGGGTGTTTGCTGTCAGGACTCCAGCTAGGCTATGCATTCTTTTCAGCCTGAAAAGGCAGGAAACTTATAATAGGAGGCAGCAACCATCGCTCCCTTGGAAAAGTAAGTCTGGTTAGGGAACTGGGAAAAGCCAATCTGTTGGAATCACAGCTTTTCCACTGAAATTCTCTAAATTGTGCAAATGTTGCAGACTTCAAATCTGAGCAAGTCATCCATTACATTCAGAAGCCAAACCGATATCATTACTTTTAGACTTCAGAAAAAGCGTCATGGTGTAGGAAATTTAAGCGCTAGAATGCATTGTTTGTAGAAGAAGTAAAAACATAATTTTCTGACGTTTAACTAGTTAATGTAAAAACATTGCGAACAATTCCAGTATGATTGTAAGTTTGGGAGTACAAGGTAACCCTTCAACCTTTGGTTCCTTCTAGTCTTGTTTTGCAAAATTCTGCAGTTCTGCTCTTGTTAGTGAATGTCAGCCCCAGGTTTCATTCTGCTAGACCCAAGAATACAGACTCTTCTCCAGACCCAATTTCTAGCCACATCCTCATGATCTTGCCAAATAAAGATGCTAAAATTGTCCTCTTGGGTGAACTGTCTGTAACCATCTCCTCCTTTTGCCAGGAAGAGCATTCAGGAATCCAGTTTCCAAACCATTAGTAAATGAACATATAAATCACAAAGTGTGTTGTATTTATTGCTGTAGCTGCAATCAGATAGTTGGCCGTGACTTGTTCTTTTAGGTCAAGAAGCAAAAGGCTGTGCATCATCAAATGATGGATTTTGAATGAGACTAAGGCATCGGACTGAATCTTGGATGGCTGGGTTCAGTTCCTGGCTCCAGAACTACTGTAGATGATTGCGAAATGAATGCTGCTAGGGTAATCTTAATTCTGGCATTTTCTACCCCAGAATGATTGATTTTGCAGATTCCATTTTCTTTAAATGTTGATTTTATAATTTGATTAATATAAGGGAGAACATAACACTACTTCATAATTTTTCTAAAAATAATTTGAGAAAATATGACTAAAACATCATTAGGAAGATATACAAATAAATGTTTTTCTTATTAAAAAAATGCACAGAACATTAAGGGGTTGGATATTGGTAGATTTATGTGGAGACGTACACTTTAAATATTATTATTATCAAAATATAGTCATTACTAAGATCAAAAAAAACCCCGGTATTTTTCATTTTAGAAGAAAATGTTGGAGGGATATGAAGAGTGAGCAACATAAAGTCACTAGAACAAAAGATGCAGGAATTCACACTTAAACAAATTAATTCCATGAATGTTTAGACTTTTATGTTAGTATTCTTTTTGTTGGATTATTGAAAGAGCTTTTAAAACTTGTTCTTTGAGTGCTGAAAGTATTTTTTTTTAATCTTACACTGACATCTTAATGCTAATAAATAATTTAACGTCAGTATTGTATAAACTTGTCCCTACCTCAGATGTCAGCACTTCCACTGGTGTGCATTATTACATAATAATCCTAATTCAGATTGTGTTGTATTTGCAGCACTAAACAGGCTTCACTGAATCGGACTCACCTTGCCTCGAAGTCCATTAAAGGCCAAACCTTTAGACTGGGGCTGGCGGCTGTTTGTGCCTTGTGCCAGGACCTCATTTAATAGTTTTTGTAGACATCAATACAATGATTGCAGACAATGCAGGTGTGGTAGAGTAAAAAAGGTATTTGGGCATCACTTGGGAACAGATCAATGCATGAGCGTCACAACTGCATGATACGAGTCATCCACCCAAAAATATTCTGAATAAATGCAGCAGATTACTGAAATTGCCAAAAACCTTGTGGATAGTTAGGAGGGAAAAATTAATTCACATTTTAAATCTCTTCTCCAGTAAAATTAAAAATGTGTTCAAATAACATTGATTTTACTGCATAGTTCTTGGGATGGAAAAGGAAAAATAAGAGAACGACGTTAAAGCTTAAGTAAGAGTATTTATCTCCTTCATTGGCCCTAATCCCTATGGCATGACATGTTCTCCAGTACTGCGGAGTCCAGGCTCACAGCTAACAGCCTTCCTTTTAAATCAGGCCTGAAATCTCTTGCAATATCTTTACTGTACCTAATAACATATATTTAGTCCTAGGTATGCTAGTTAACTGAATGGCTGTTCAGCGGTTGGTCCTGACCTGACACCTTTGAGCAGTGTAGGATTTTAGAATCAGTAGACAGGAACACAGGGTGAGGAGCTCAAAGCAGAACATCAAATACAATGTATTTTATTTCTGTGAATGCAACATATGATAACATTATTGTGAGTAGTCGCTGAATGCACATAACTAAGTATGTTGGTGTGATTTTTTTTTTAATTTTTTTTAACATGTTGGGTCTGGGTCCCATTTCTCCCTCTATTCAGCTGACAGCAGATGTCATCTTTCAAAGGGTGGCAAATAACCTGTCTTCTTACCAGACTGCTGCCTGAGATGGATTAAAAGAGGACACAAATAACAAAATGTGGAGTTCACATCTTGAAACACAGCATGTATAATGAGTAGATTGGACTTGTGCTGATGTTTTTTGTTGTTATTATTAATTAATATAGTTATTAATTGAAAAGTCAGTCTCCTTTTATAGAGTCTGTTGTTAAGTTTAATTTTTTTTTAGCAAAGAACAACTTTCAGTGCTCATGTATTCACTGAGAGTTTAAGCTGTAGTTCCATGGATACTGGTCTTAATCTATGGGGCTAGCACGTAATTTGAGTTGCTCCTGTTGTGTGAGAGTGTGAAGTCACTGCAAAGTGCAATTGGTTGGAATCAGTATAAATGTTTACCTGTTTAACTTAACACAGGTGTTGAAAAAAGTGGAACAACATAATTGGGAAAATGTCCAGCATATTAGCTGTTCTATCCCCAGTTATCTTCAAGAAACTGGAATCTGAATGAAGTATTTAAATGGTCTTTATCATGTATGCAAGAAAATCTTAGAAAATGGGGGAGAGCGGTGGGTATTCTTCATGCTCACAACCTTCTATGAATTTGTCATAGGAAATGCAGGAGGATGTAAAATTCTTGCTAGGATTCCCAGAAGAAATACTGCTTTTTGCTCTTTGCAAAGCTTTCTTAGCCTGAATGTACCCGATAATAAACCATCCAAATGTACTTGGATCTTTGTTCAGTGTAAATAGAAATTCTCAAAACTATAGCAACATAGCTGTAATGACTCATTGAAAAGGTATTGTATCTGTCAAAAAAGCCCCAACAAAACTGGCTCCACTTGAAAGTTAGTGGAAAGCACATTCATAGCTAATTATAAAAAAATACTAGTTAACACTTTAAATAAAAAGAGAGGAAAAAAGCAAAAAGATTTAGGACATAGACAAGCAGATGAAAGGATTCTCGTTGCCTTCCATCTGAGATTACTCAGATGCATCCCTGTATTCAATTACCTGAGAAGATGTGATATTCCCTTAAGAGAGATCAGGAGATCAGAAGGGATGGCAGTTTCGTGCATCTTCTTACTCATAGCC
>NW_009661370.1:1638775-1644090 GCF_000708025.1 Charadrius vociferus
AGACGGTGACTACAGACAGTAATCATTGGGTCGAGATCATACCACAAGCCAACAACAAAACGTTCTGGTGGAACAAAAGCTCTGAGAGGGTGTTTGAATACTGTTTGGGTAGACCTACAAGGTCTACGAGGAATAATTCCTGAATCGGAACCAAAGGGTGAATGTGCTTTGTGACTATGCTTATCTAGTACCTTCGCACATGAAGGACACTGATAATTCTTGTTAACTGTTAGCTTTGAGTCTGTTTTTCTCATGAAATTCCTGGTATAATTGCATATTCAATTTTAAGCTCAAGTTTTAATGCGCTTTTTTTTTTTTTTTTTTACAAAGCCACTCAGCACAAGCCCGTCATCATTTAAAAATTAATGGTCATCTAACTTTTCTTTACAATCTTCCCCCAAACCCACTTCCTTTTTGATAGTTTCCAGCTAAAATGGCAGCTTAGTTCTTCCCAGTGTCACTCATGTCCCCAGCCACATTAGTCTTATTTAATAAAACACGCAAAGAGAACAAACAACAAAATCAAAAAATGGAAGCAAAAAACATTCAGAAGTCCAAAGGGGGAAAGAAGTAGGTTTTTCTCAAGAGCTTTCCGCTCATTCTGGTGTCTCTGCTATTCTGCTTTGGTATTTCAAGGTATTTCAAAGCAGTGTTGAATAGTATTGAGATTGAATAGTTGAGATTGCCAAATAAAATAGCTGTAAGTATTATTTTGGTGTTTTCTGGGGGCATTTAAAAGTACATGTCCTGCCAAGGAGAATGGAGGAATTCTCTTGGGAGCTCTGGCAGAGGTCTTGTGAACTTGAACCTTAGTCCCTAATTGTAGCAGTGTAACTACATGCCCTTGCTTTTGGTGGTTGTTCATCCAGTAGTTTCTATCTTCACTTTCTTCCTGTCCAAGTCACATGCTTGAGATACCTACAGAAGGTATCCTCATGGCCTCTGTCAGGCACCTCAGGTCCTCAGATGTTAGTGGAGCTGGGTCAACAGTGACAGATGAACCGCCTGATGTTCCATGCACTTTTTAAGAAAATCTGTCCCTCAATATTGTTTTCAATTTTGTTTTGTTGGGTTTTTTTTTGGTTGGTTGGGTTTTTTTTGGAGTTTATGGCTCTGCCAGAGGAGATATTTGGTATATTTTCAAAGTACCAGGTACTATTCACTCAGCACCACTGTGGAAGAAAATCTGCCCTCTTTAAAGATCCTGGTAAACCTGCAGCAAGGGTTTGTAAAAGTGTTAGAAATAGTTTTCTATTTCTAGTAAAAAGGATTTCTAAAAATTCCACTGCTTTTCAGTAATACGTATATAGTACAGTGGCAGAATAGTCCCAGCTTAAAATCGTTGTAAGTCTTTGACCTCCCAGTTAGTCTTAGGTCAATTTTTTTTTTTTTTATGAGTTTTAAATCCTCTAGAAGAAATGATAAAGAGTGAAATGTTGCACTTTCAAACAAGAAATTGCAACAACTGATAATAGAAACAACAGACGTTTTATGCAATATCTGTCCATACAGAAAATAGTCTGTCCATACAGAAAATAGATGTATTCATGTAAATAACTTTTTTTAAAAATCAGATTTAATGCAGAAGGTATAATGGTTAAGTTTGTAGGAGACTAATATAGAAAGATTATAGGACTTAAAATAAGAAAATACTTGACAAATGTTCTTAGTTCACAGAGTTTCTTGATTCCTGCAGAGTTTTTTGTATAATAGGTCCAAAATGTCGCTTGCCATTGAGGTCAGAGGGGACAATTTGTTGTCAAAAATGGCTTTTATGTCCTTAACTTTTTTTTTTTTAAAAAAAAGGACTGTTTGCAGTAAAGTGAATTATACTATTCTGCTAAATACCATTATTTTCTAGAATGACTGTGTGTACTTCTCACATTCAGTTTTGTGAGATGCTTCAGATTTTCATAAATGCATAGGTCACTTTAGTATGGCTATTCATATGTGTGCCTTTGCAGAATTTTATATGTACTCTTTGCAGGACTCTAATCTAAAAGAATTGGAAGAGCAAACACACAGAACAATGGCATGTATCATTCTGGAATGCAGGTAGATGCTGATAACGACAAAGCTTTTGTGAATTAAGTTAATTAAACTTCGTTTGTGAGAAAGCTTGTTTCGAATTGCATGAAACCAAGTTTTACGCTGCAATTATAAAACATCAAGCTGTAAATTTAAGCAACTACGAAAAGTGATAAGATAGAAATTAGAACATCTGATGTGAGTAAATTTTGAAGAAATTGTAGTTAAAAGAATAGGTTCAAGAGTCTTGGATATAGTACAGTCCTCATGCTTGGTAAGGAATGACGTAGAGAAGAAGGAATGTACTTGAATTTTGACCAAATATATAAAGCATTTAGGAAGTATAGACCTTGCTCTAAAGGGAGACCATCTTTATATCATCTCAAGGTATCTTAATGGAAAACACAGGCAAACAGTGGAACATCATCCAACAAGCAGGCATTAAAGATGCTTTCAAAAGAAACAGTGAAAAGATAACTAATTCAGTGTATGTTGTAAATAGCAGATAAAGCAGCTTTGCTGCATGAGAGGTCACTTTCTCTCTAAAATGTTCTCTTTTTTTGATATGGCAATGCTTTCCAATATGACCTGAAGTTATTTCTCAGCTCTACCTTGTAGATTTTACAGAATATACATGCGTTCAGTATTATGAGCTGCATATAAAGCCCTACAATATATTGACTGTATGCAGGCAGAGATGTAAACCTAAGTTTTACCTCTGCTTACTGCTACATTAAATGAAATATAGGGGCTAGTGTTTCCTAGTATGATAGTCTTTAATAGATTTGGAACAGTGTATTTGGAGGCGGTTTAGTAAGTTAGTGTCCAGTATCAAGACAACTACTCTTAGCGGGGCATTGGAGAAAAGATGACGAGTCATTAAAATACGGAATATTCTCATATTCATTGCCACGGTAGGATCGCTGTGCAGGAGGTAGAGATTTCCTCCTTTTTACTTCACCTGTTGAGGAGTTCTCTTTTGTAAAAGAAAATATATGTTTCTCCCAAGACGATTCTCTCGAGGTGGATACCTTTCAGCTGGTACTTAACACTTCATTGCTATAGGCTGCCAAGAAGGAAGAATGCCAAACTGGTGCCTTTCAGGCACTCTTTACAGTTGCAATGAACTGCTTTGTAGGAAGAAGTGAGAGTAAAGATGCATTATATTGAATGAAATGGTAAAGTCTAATGCACTCTGGGACACTTCAACTGAATCTGTTATAACTCTGAATTGTTTTCCTTCCCTACTCAAACAGGAAAAATGAGTTGAAAGGAGTTTACCAATAGGGCAATTAGTACAGAGCAGAATATCAATAACCACTAATACCAGTGGTCACATTAGAGGCCAGTTCCAGGAGTTATAGGAATCTCCAGCTGCTTCAATACCTAATAGGTATTCCATTGTATCCAGGTGATGGTAAGACTTTTGTATTTTGGATAACGGGAGACTTTCTTCCCTTGTTGGTTAAATCTCAGTGCGTGTCTTTGACTAGCCCTTGTCCACAGCTTTCAGATGTTTACTGTATACTAGAGCAAAAGCAGTCAGATGAATGACAGATCCCTGAGTGTACATACCATATTTTCTTCTCTTTCACTGGTGCCACCTGTCATCTTGTGATAGCCGAATTGTTTTCATACTGTTCTTTGACTTTCTATGTCTAGAAAAATGGGAAAGCAAATGGATTGCAAGTAAGATTTACACTTGAATAATAGCCTTTTGATAACATGCAAAAGGTTTAGAAGTGTCATCACGTATTTGGAACAGACTACAAGGGAATTCTGTTTTAGAGAAAATTCTTTCCTTGCAAGACTGTTTAGTGCCAAGAGGTGATCTGGTGCAGGATGAAACCTCTCTCTGTGGGAATAGTAGCTGCCTTATGCATATGTACTTATTACTCTTCTAAAAAATGCTATTAAATGCACCTGCATCATTCAGGGATTCTCAAGATTCTTTTCACTGTGTAATACCCATTCTCTATGAAATGATTAAAAGTACAGATACCTGAAGTATTCTTTTTTTCCCCTCATGTCTGGACCATAGTAACTTTCCTTTTTAATTGAAACAAAACTTGCTCCAGAATGGGGACATTCTGACATGCTTTGATAACTCCAGTATAATATGTTGAGCTTGCACTCTTTCAAAAAGTAAATTGGGGAATATTTGCTCCATTGTTGGTGGGTAAGTAATTGTTTGTAAGCATGTGCAGAACAGTTGAAATAAGGAAAAAAACAACCCCAAAACTAGACAGCTCAGATGATGGCATATCCATCGATTCTGGAAATTATAAAAAGAATTATATCCTACGAATATGATGTAGGTACTAAAAGACTGTCCTAGGCTGGAACATGCTAGTCTCCATTTCCAAGCATCATTTAACTGAGAGGAGTCCAAACTACGTTTTTCAGTAATAAAATTATTTATTTTAAAATTTGTATCCACAGATACTTAGTGAAAGTGTTAATGCAGAATTAGATATTAAATATCCCTTCATCCAGGGAGCTTGTGTGCAATTTCTTCTCTCTTGCACCCATATGGTTTTACAAGTCATACCTTGACTTTAAGGATTGAAGTATGAAGAAAAAAAAAAAAAATTAATGAAATTCTGTCAAAGCTGCCAGGTTTCACCTAGTTTCATATCCAAAGCAAGGCAAGGCTTTCAAGAAAAACTCCCAGTCAGCCCAGATTCACTCAACACTGGGCCCAAGTTCACTCAAAAGAGTTGTGAGCCCTCACAAACCTTTTGAAGAATCTGGGCTGAGTTTCAAGTCGGTATTGAAACCTGTAATCAGGCAGGCTTCACGTGCTCTTGAATTTCCTTGAGAACATTTACCCAGCTCTCTCTCAAGTTTTCTGTGGTTTGCTGGGATTTTTTTCACTTTCAGCAAAACAATGATGGAACCTGAGTCTTCAAGTAATGATTAGTAAATGCAGCGTTTGCAGCTGCAAACATCCAGGCACAGCGCATCATACCCAGCAGAGTACGTTGCCACTAATAAAAGGCATTTGCAGCATGAGACATAGCTCTAATTCTTCTCTGACTGGAGAAAGAATAGAGAAACTCCATTTGTGTATCTTTGCTACAGATTTCACGTGTCTACTTTAGTGTTAGTCTACATTTGCGAAGTGCTTTTGATTGAAACATTGTAACAGAAAAATAGTCGTTATCTTTGTTCCCTAATTATTCCATTGCTTTTCTCATTTTTGCCAAATTTGAAATCAGGATTTCCTTTTTCAGAGGTGCTATGTCTAATTTTAATGACTTATTTTTGTAAAACTATGTAGGGAA
>NW_009661370.1:1644114-1648262 GCF_000708025.1 Charadrius vociferus
TAGGGAAAGTGGAATGAAAAATAGCTTAAATGTTTTACCCTTCTATTTTGGATTTCTATATGAATTCTGTACCATTGACATTTGTTTCCAGGACAGTTCAGAGCCTCTTCATGTCCCAAAACCCACTGACTCTTGGGAATCCTAAAATTCTCCTTCCAAATTAGCAGGCCAGTAGTCCAGCAGATTGAATCAAGTTCCAAACTAAAAAGCTTTTGGCTAAAGCGTGCAGATCTTAAATAGATTTAAGTTGTGCTACCTGAATGACTATATAAGTATAAATCTCACCAAAGCACATATGCACAGAGCGCTTTGTACTATTGCTTTGCACATTGGTGATGCCAAAGTTAATATGCATATTCTTGTAGATTTCGTGTATCCGAATACCCATCTAAGTTAAATGAAAGAGGTACAAAATAAAATATGAGAGAATGCATGAAAGAGAGATTATTTTTTCACCGATGTGTTGCAGTGACTTTTTCGTATTTTTAATTTCTTTCACATGATCACCAAATGATAATTTGCTTCATATAAAAACAGTCACGTTTTCAGTATGAGCCCGCTATGGCCCTAGTACTCCACAAACTGATATGCATGCAGGGAAAGGGAAGAGAGCTTTTATTTGTAACTATCAAGCAACTTTTAGAAAAGCTATAAGGCTGAATCCTTCCTGCTCTTCACTCAGCTTTTCCTTCTCTTGGTAGACCAGTTCCCTATTTGCTAAGTGTTCAGAACAATTTTTTAAGATCTGTTTTTCAGTCACTTTCCTGACTTGGTGGTTGTTTGTATTACTGCAAGATTTTTTTTCTAATTTTTAAAACATGCTTTGAGGGTTTTTTTTATGGTGGTGGTTTTGGGGTGTTTTTTAATAGGGATATCAAAATTAATGTAGTTTTGTTTGTGTGGGGTGTCTTTGGTTTCTTTGTTTTTTTTTTTCTTTCAGAATTGATGTATGTGAGTATATCCTCAGGTGGTTTCTATACATTTTATACATGACATATTTACAATGAACATTATCCTGAACAACATCTTTTTCTTTCATCTTATAGCTAATTCTTTGATTGTATTTTTACAGCTAAAGTAGACCAAGAAAATGAAGAGAAGTCACTGACAGAAGCACATAAAAGGTAAGAAAGAAGAATGTAGTAAAACCTTTCTTTGAAAAATATATTTTGGTAGAAGTTGCTGTATTGGTAGCTAGCATTATGGTATTTTTGAATAGTAAGAGAAATGCACTCAGAAAATTAAGTGATGTTTATTTATTGTCATTTTTAATTTGACAATTAGAAAAAAAAAATGGAGGAATATAGACATACAGCCTACCTTTAGAGAAATATTGCACATGACTCCTGTCTTTCCAAAAATGCATGTACCTTATATAAATAAATTCAGAATATACCATTTGTACTCCGAGAAAACTGTTCCTATTACACCAGAATCATGGTGATTTGACAGACATGTAGCACTCCCCAGACCACTCTTATTGATTAGGTAGCACTTCCTGTGCTTATAAAATATCTGCTTTAAAATAAATAATGGAAATCTTTTTTTTAATATACTAATGCTATGTATAATTATATGTGACTTCCTTTGTAGAATTAGTAATAGATCTTCTAATAGTGGGGGTTTTTTTTGTGGCAGAAAGCAAAATACTTCATTAAATTTCATTACAGATGTGTGCAGTTGAGAGAGTTTTCAAAATTCGGAACTTCACTGCATTGCGCAACTTGTGGTTTCTGCTGATTCTTTGGCAATGTTCTCCAGAAGCAGTATTGAAATGGGACAGATTTTTATCTGTCCCAGCAAAAGACCAAAATATGACACACACCATTTACAGTCCAGGTTTAGTGAAACTGACAGTCTGTGTTTGTTTTCCTTTCACTAAAAATATCTTCTTTTTGTACTAGCAACAGCTGCCACTGAATACGCTAATGAATATATTCATTATATATTCCCAGAGCTGGGAAGTCTCTCAATAGGATTCCAGTAAAATATACTGCTATAAAAGGTTCTAGTTCTTACTACGGTTTGTTAATCATTCTATGGCCCCAATGCTCAAATTGTCTACCTGCTGTGACACCACAGTGCAGTTGATATCTTTTCTGGTACAGCACCACATCTCTCTTTTTTCCCTTGGGCCATGTACTAAAGATAGTACCTGAAAAGGAAAGCAAGGGGAGAGTGGATGTTCTTCTGCCACAAGAAGCTCCTGTCTTTCTTGGAACGAGATGGTAGGCCCTTGAGTGCTACATCAGTGATGTGGGATCATGATGGAAAAAATGGAACAAAGCGAGTATTGCTTTGGCTTAGCATCACACCTCTTTCTCAAGTATATGAAAGGCATTCCTGACATTTCTCAGGTTTGTTTAACTGCTGACTTACATAATTCTTATCCTTAAAAGTCTCCTTCACAATAAAACTTTGAGAGAAGAAACTGCTGTTAGAAGAGATTTTTGTGATCTCTGACTGCTCTTTTAAGGAAATTGTTTCGCCTGTGGAAAATGGATTAGACCACATGTCCAAAGCTGACAGATATCTAAGGACAAGGGTAATTTGCAATCTGTTTAGAAATCTTGTGACTTGTCACTGTCTTCTGGTGTCTAATTCACTCCTTTTTTTTTTTTCTTTGACCGCACTGGAACCATCACATCAAAAACTTCCTATTGCTATATCTACCATCCACAATATGGGGGAAGAAAGCAGACTGCTCCCTGGATTCTGATTCAGCTTGGTCTGCTCCTTCCAACTTGTCCTAATTCTTTCTTCTCTCGCGATGTTGAGTGCAGCGGCTCCTTTTATGTAATAGTTTGTCAAAGAAGAAAGTTCGTCTTCATTTTTCCTCTTTACTATGAATATCTAGCAAGGATAACGTCACATGCAAAACCTGTTGTGGAACACATTAGGAACTATGCCAGAGCAACGTTAGGGCAAAGTGATATTTTTACTGTTATCTAGGTTACATTTCGCTTGCTTTCTTTCTTCCTTCCACCTTCCCACTGAAATTCTTAATCAGATTAATGGTATTTGTTAAAATATTGAAGAATGGTATACTTTTAGTATTATGTGGATTTATTTCACTAAGATTTTTATTTGGGCTTAGAAATAAAATGCTTGGGATCTTTTTTGGTGGGGCGGGTAGTGAAAAAGATGAGAGCTTAGAAATCTAAATAAAAGATTAGTTACATTTGGCTAATCATAGGTAGAAGAGCAATGCATAGAATGACTAGACAAGCAAGTAGTGCAAGGAAAAGTGATGGATTAGATGGAGCAAAATTAATTTGATTAATGTGCTTGCATTTTCCTTTTTGAAGTAGATAACTTCAGCCCATGTGTAAGTTCAGGTCTACATGAAAAAATACAAATTCTCTTTTTTTGGTTCTTTTTTTTGTTTGTTTGAGCACAAAATATTAAAGCTGATATCTCTATAAAAATATGAAAGTCTAAAAGAAAAGGTCTTGCAGCAATAACAACAAAAATGTTTCTAAAATGAATAATGATTTGGGGAAAATGCAGCAATGTGTATTTTAGAAAAGCTCAATTGTGCAATAGATGAGCTGAAATGGAAAGTTAATCTTCCACACAAAATAAAGACAAAGAAAATGGAATGTCTGCTCCAGGGACTCCATACACTGTATAGCTGTTCATTTGTCACAAGTGAGAAAATGTTTAATCGGTTCTGAAATGATGTATTCTCTCTTTATTTATCGTGTTTAGTGACTTTAAGAGTGTCAGTATGTAAAGTGTTTATCCAAGGAATGGATTTCTGGCACATGGATAAAATGAAAAGTGAAATGTTTAGCTCGGAACAGGCATATGTTCCAAGATCTCTCTGAGTAAGTATCCTGAGATGAGAAGAAAGCACACAGGTCTGTGTTTATCTAGCTTATGCAGGCAGACAAGGAAGGCTCCAGCCTGGTATTAACACTGAAGTGACATGGAATGTCTTCACCAAACCCCAAACAATTACATCATTCCCTTAACAATATTGATAAAGTGTAATAAAAAAGAACCTGGCACTTTCCAATTAGATCCTCATTGCTAAATACTTGAGAAACTGTGAAATACTTGACAAGTTAAAGTAAAAACCACTGGTTTTGGGGGAGGGGAAAGAAGTAAAAGAGGAGAGGGAGAAGAGGAGGAGGAGGAGGGAA
>NW_009661370.1:1648293-1690766 GCF_000708025.1 Charadrius vociferus
GGAGGAGGGGGGGGGAAAAAGATGCTTGTATATTTTAGGAGCCCACAATTTGGTGCTTTTTTTTTTTTTTTTTATTTTAGATTATGTCCTCTGACCCAAGATGCATAGCTATATGCTCAATTCACACAGCTGTATATAACATTTAACTTTATAATTAAAATTTAGCATCTTGGAAAATTGGGAGATACAGCACAATTTCCACCAAGCAACAAATACGTCCTCTGTTCTCTGTATTTTCATTTACTTGGCTTTAAATGTCTCTAATCTTTCAAAATGTGATTTTCTTTAAGCAGGGATTAAAAATTCGAAGCACTATCATTTCCAGGTATGCTTTATACAATTTTAGAATGAGACAGGGCTTCATCACAGTATCCATAGCAAGTAATCGAAGTTATTGTCCAAAGCAGTATGATAGCTGGTATCTTGTTTACCATGCTAGAACAAAAAGCAATAGCAACAGCAGCAATATAATCTTGCTGGATTATAATCAGAAATGACCTAGTTACTCTTCTTCTTGCACTTCATTCTTGAAGAAGCAACAGCTAAACAACCTGACTAGAATTACCAGAAACAGCATTCACTGAAGCTGAAGGTCCTAATTCTCTGTCTTGCTGTCTCTATTCAGCTGAATAGTTATGAAGGAATAGCATGTAGCTTTATAATACCTTTCTTATAATACCTTACCCAATATTGAATTCTGATCTCCTTGGAAGGCTTCCAGATTAGGGTCTTTTTTTAGAAGAAAATAAATCCAGACTGTAACACTGATCTTTCTTCCACTGAAATAGTTAAGATGATCTTTTGGGTTTGTTTTTTTTCCCTCTACCTGCAATGATTCATCTCTTCTTGGAATAACACCTCAGGAGTTGTTCAGAAATTGAACTGGAGATGTTTGCTTTAGAACTGAGACACAGACAGATGATCTTAAATTCTTCCTACTATCTCCCAGTCAATGAGGCATCGGATTCTAAATTCAGGGCCATAGCACTGAAATATTAGAAATAAAGGGATCTGAGCAATTGTGAGAGAGTATGACTCTGCTTGAAGTGACAACATAGGTCACTAAGACAACAGTCCCGTATGATGGTGGCTTGGTTTGGCTGAAACTGTTCACCTGGTTTTCCTGCTGTGATGTCTAATAAGGGCCGGATAGACAGAAATGCCACTCACTGGCATGGCTTTGTGTACATCGCTGATATTAACAAATCTCAGAATTTAATCTGTTCTTCAGTAAATCTCAATGTATTATGAGAATACATATTTGCTTTATGAAAAGTCAAACAGAGGACTTTCTGCCTTCTGACATAAGTATCAACTGGGGAATTTTGGATGTGTGTGGCTGCTTATGGAACACATCTTCCCGTCTCAGGATATTTTTATTTGGTTTATTTTATAATTTGCTCCCATTACTTACACATTCCAATGACTTTTAGGCTCTTAAGTGCTTCCTGAGTGCATCCTTCCAGGCACCTCTTCTGCTTTCAGGACTTTTAATAATCCATTTAGCAATGTGTTGTTGCTTTCTTTGCTGTAGCAACAAATGACATTAATTTTGAAGAGAAATTTTTACTTTTAAATTCCCTGTAAAAAAAGTACTCCTGACATAACACTCTTCGCAGATTTCCGTTGGCTTCTCCGAACATGAGACCTGGGGAGGAACAAAGCTTTACACCTGCTTATGAGCTGACAAGTTGATGACACTTAGAGAAATAGCAGACAGTATGGTACAATGGCACTGCTGAAAAGCAACACCTAGAAATGTAGCACCTAAGACTGGTGATCCTTTAAAACAGTAAATGTTCCTCCTGCCTTGCTACCCTCCACACAATGGTTTGGATTGTTTCCAAAAGTGAACTGTAAAGTTAAAGTGAAAATGGAGTTAATGATTGAAATAAAGTGGTGAAAAGCTCAGAATGGAGAGAGGTATGTAGTTAAAAAAAAACCACAGCACAACACTTTTAAGTGAAAGGCAAGAATATGCTGTTGGACACCATCTTTCACTACTCTTTGGCCATTCATCCTTTGTTGGTTCCTTTACTGTTAGGTGTGTTTTCTCGCTGTGTGGCTCCCAGCATGCAGACTTGAATTGCTCATGGAAATACATTTCAGACTGTAGGTATACATTAGTTGAATCAGCAAAAAGTAAATACTTGGTGAGCAAAGGAAATGTGTATAGAAGAAGCTTACAGACTGTTAAACAGATTGGATTATTCTAGTTTAGTATCCTGTCTCTGACAAAACATCAGGGCCTGTAAAAATGCAGTAATGGAAACTTAGCCGGCAGTTTAATTATGTCAGAAAGTCTCTTCTGAAATATGGGTAATTGACCTTTCCCTGAAAGATGAAGTCTTTGTCCTTGTCTGAAAATATTTGCCAAATGACTGCAAGTCCTTAACCATTTGCACGATTTATTTTTGTCTGTAAGAGCATTATCTTTTCTTTTAAAGATGTTGGCCTGCTGCTTAAAAAAAATAATATATTATTGGTCTTAAATTTGCATTTAATGGCATTCGGCGCTAATAAGAACAAATGGTAATACAATTTTTAACAGACACGGGTACAATTCAGAGATCTAATATTCTGCAACATAAACTCATCTTTATGCAATTTATTCTACAGTTTATGTAAAGGACCTATTTTTAGATCTTACTTAAAAGATAAAGGATATTAATTTAAAGTGCAAATACAGTTACACAGCTAGGTAGCATCGATAACAATGCAGTTAAGAAACACCCTGATAACAATGTAGTTAAAATAACTGAGGTCTGGTCATACCCAAAACTAACGCTATAGAATCAAATTTAAGATTTAAAAAAACTAAGAGAAGAATCATATAGCTAATAAAATTAATGAAAAAAAAAGCCCCAGAAATTAAAATCTTTAAATGTGGCTTATTGTTTTGACCTTCAGTTTATGTCCAGCAGGTGGTTTCACTGAGTAGTCCTCAAAAATTCAAGATATTCCTTTTGAGTTGTTACAGCTGAAGTAAAGTGCTTGTGTGCACGTGTGTATATGTGCTTAGCTCCAGTGCCTCTCCATTGTGCAGCAGCTTCTGATTATGTTCAGTAGGTTTTTTCTTTCACTATGTTGTCTACCTGAGCTGTTAGATTTTTTCCTAAGACCTTCACAGTATAGTGTTTGCATTTGCAATGGCTGTGACTTAAATGTGGATAACACTTCTGCTTTTACTCTCTTATGTTGATTTGCCACTACAGTTGTTGCTTTCTTCTTTGCTGTATTTTAAGATTTACTTTAAGGATTATTATATTATATTGCTGTTGTCATGTATATGCAAATAGAAAAGCAGAATGTCAGGGATGTGGTTTAATTAGGTCACAATTGCATTAACTCATCTGGGAACTATCCAGTAATAACTTGTACAATATAGGTCATTCCTTCCACAATAACTTCCAGCTGATGGAAGGCTGCCATCAGCCCCTCCACACTATAGGGCTTGCCTCAGCCTACTGCTGAAACCCCGCTGTGCTTCTCATGTGGAGATTAAGTGACTAGGAAAAAGTGTTGCGTCTTTACTCTTCCTCAGCTTGTTCTTTAGCCTTGTTACCTTGTTAGTAGTCTTTCTTAACAAGCTAGATTCAGAAACAGCTGTAGTGAGCCAGATCCCTTCTGCCCTGTGTCTTAAATGAAAGATTCTCGTGGGATAACTTGTACCCACTTCTTTTCTCAACTGCTGCCTGAAAGATGGTTCTACCTTAGTCAGTCTGAGGAGGTAAAATTTCCTTCTCCACCCCAAAGGAAACAGCTAGGGCAATGGTCACCCCAGACCAGAAACACCATGAAGCCTTCGTGCAATCCTTGGAAGGGATAGGAACTCCTCCTCCAGATACAAGAGTGTTCTTAGACGAAGAGTATGGTTTATTTAGCTTTTCTTGGACGAGTAAGCATGGATGATTCACATATCCAGAGTGATATGGTTATTTATTACAATCTTTCCACCAATTCCAATGGCTGACATCTTTTAATTTAAACTTGATCCTTATAGCAAATGCTCCCATTTTTCTCTATTCAACTAAACAAAGATACTGTCACTACTATGAAGAGATACTACTATTGGGATAAGTCAGGAGTTCAGTCACAAATGCCTAACATTTTAAAATTGCATGTAAAGACCTTTTTAGTCTGATCCTTCAACAACCCAAATTTTGAAGATTTTCTGTTTTCTTTCATGGGTTTTTGTTGTAATTGACTCTAAGAATATGAAAGCCCGCGTGAACATTTCTATTTTCTCCAAAGGCTGTATTTCTTCCATTCATAGTTGTGCTGGCTTTTGATGACATTAGGGAATCCTGTGTTCATGCATGTTAAGGACAGAGCTCTTGTACATTGAATTAAGTAAGAATGTTCTTGAGACCAAACCCAAAGAGCTAAGATGAAACTGCATCACAAAACATTTGAAATGCTAGGAGGTTCTATAATATCAAGCTATTTCAGAGCATTTGTATTCTATAATTTTCAAAGAATAGAAACTGAAACCTGTTTGACTTGAGCACCTAAATAGAAAGAGTACATGATAATACTTCCAATCAGACCTATAGTTTTATTTCACTTATTATTTTTAGAGTGTGTTTTTGCAAATGCACATGTATAAAATTTAATCTATGCTGGGTTATATTTTTAGAGCATGGGTTAGTATTATATGTACATGAAATCTGGTAAAGCATCTGTGTGGTTTCTGTCTAGAAAACTAAATAATCTGCTCTAGGTTTAAGGCAAATTACTTCTTATTTTGTTGGATAACTCTGACCTTTACCCTGCATGAATTTCAGTTATAAAAGTGAGCCATACCATGGGAGAAGGCAGATTACAAGGCTGAGGTTGACATCAATAAATAAAAAAATCATAATAAAACTTTTAACACAATATTTAGTACACAAAGCTTACACTACCTCCACATGTAATTATAACCTCTTTAAGTAATAATGATTGCTCAGAAGGCCTCCATTGAACTAGACAGTGAAGACAAGGTGTGCTAATAGAAACAACTGGAGACAAGTTGGGTTTTAACATGAGACTTTTAGCTGTTTCTTAAAGCACTGAGGCTAGCAGCTTGTGTGTCAGATCACTGCTGTTGAAATTCATTCTGCCGCTGTACCCTGTGTCTACTGGCACCTTATTAGTTTTTCAAGTTCAACTGGCCAAGCGTTATTTAATAAGTTTGAAGCTGAAATGTTAGTCTTTTTAAGAGAGAAAAATAGTTTTTTCTTGGATATGTTACTGGGCCTGACTTTCCAGTACACACTGTTGCATGACATTGTTTTACACATGCTCATACAGTATATGCCCAGTTTAGCATACAGCATGTGTCAGCACGTATGGGGATGGTATCCATACTAACATAAAATTAAAAGCATGAAACTATGAAAAGAGAACCTACATGTTCGTGCAAAGTATGCAGATTACAGCAGACTACAGCTAACAACGACGCATCTAGGGAACTGTACATTCCTCAAGACAAGTTTTTGAGAGAAAATTTTCAGGTTCAAAGGAGAAAGCACATACAAATTAAAAATGCATTAGAAGACTCATGCTAAGAAATGTTTGCCTTTTTCTCTGAGTGGCCTGTTAGAATACAATTGTCAGAGACAAAAAAGAATCAAAGGTTAGTTCTGTTTCTAATGTATAAATAATAATTCTATTCTACTGTATGAATAATAATTCATATTTTAATCTGAATAATATTGTTGAACAGAGACATAACCTTTAAATATGCATAACAGAATTTGGGTTCAAATAAACACCAATTAGTGGGTGAGCTCTGGCTGACGAACACTTTGCACATGATATATTGAAGGTAGCAAAAATACCCCTAACCTACATTTCCTGACCTTTGATTTTCAAATGGCTGGAGCCTGACTTGGTCCAAGCAGAATGGCTTCTTAAACACTGTACTTTCTGTCACCAGAAAAGTTCTGTCTGCCAAGATAGCCCTATCCTGCTTGTGACATAATATAGCACCTAATCCTATGCCACATCAGATAAAAGATGGCATTGTTGTGTCAATGGAGCATTTGGTTACATCAGAGCAATGCAAAAAAAAGCCCTAACAAAACCAAATCAAACATACACAGTGACCAGGTTGTATGCTAGTGTTTCAGAGAAGAATGAGAATAAAAATAGGAAGGAAAAAAACAAATCCAGAGAAGGAAAATCTTGAAGAATACTACTTTTTAGATGTAGTGTTAACTGTGATTGCTGATAACCTAATGTTTCCAAAAGATATAAGCAACAAGAAGTGATCTGGCAAATCTTTTCATCATTCCTTAATCTGACGTGATAAAATTAATTTCTAAAATAAACAGATTGTGAAAAACTCAGTGCTCAAATTTACCTTCCAAACCCCCCTATAATTTAAATTAGTTATGGCCATATTGTTTTGCTACTTTGCTACCCCTATTATGAAGGACAGGACTAAAGAAATACCTACCCGTTGACTGATAGAAATATAAGAGCCTGGAATAACAGTTTAAACTGAGGTTGACATGGCAATCCAACATGTGAAGGTTTTATTCATTGCTAACTCCAAGAGTTCATCAGTCCTGTAAAAATTTTAGTTTTCCTAAGATATTTGGTTTAAGTGCAAGGTTGTATTCATAATACCTATTGAATTTAACAATCTTCGTCATAGTATACACTCTGCTTCAGTCACTGGGACTGCTGCCTTCATTGTATGGCATAAAGTATGAAATATTTAAGTTGGGCATTTGTGTTACTTATCAATGTGTACGTCTGATAATATTGATCACTGTTGATGAATATTAAAGCTGTAAAGCATCACTCCTAGTATCCGGCAGGGGAGAGGGGGAATCAAAATTATCATGAACAAGGCAGACGGGCCTGTCAAAAAATAACTTTGCGTTCTTCACGTTGGATCATTTTTGTTGGGTTTTTGCTGGGAGAAAAAATGGTACCTCAAAGGTAGAGGGATTTTTTTTGTTGTTGTTGTTGAAGCTGTTAATTTTCATCTAGTTGGAGAAATAAAATGCTTTTCTGTTTAATATGAATTTATAGGAAGCAAGGGACTAGAGATGAGGGAGATGACTTAGGATTCAAAACATTGCAAATCTTTGGCACGTTTTTTTTAGAGGAAAGGAAAAATCTCTTGAGACCTTTGTTTTCTAAGGCACAATATTACAAAATACATAGTTACACAATATAAATTGGCAAATGAAAGAAAAGATTAATGGTTCTGGCAGCTGACTTAAGCTGGCATATTATCTCAACTTTCTTTTTAATATAAGAAAAATACTTTTCTTCCTTAAAAAAAAAAAAAGAGGGAAAAAAAGAGGACACCAAGAAATTTCTTACCAGCATTTAAGTACTAGATATTTTGAATGAACCTATGTTTATTTTTCTGTTTAATCACTTCTAATCATGCAGGACAAGGGAAAACACTGAGGAGAAGCAATGATACTTTTTTTAAAAAAAAAGAAAAAGGTGAAGAAAGTGATGTAAAGTTATAGTGCAGAGAGGATCCTCAACAAAATATGAGAATGAAGATGAGAGGCTTCTTAAGATGCTGTGCATATTAAGTTTCCTCACAGCCTTGTGCTATCTCAGTTACCAGGATGCTGGTTCTATTTCATTTTTTGTAATTTTTTGTGACTTTGAACTGCTTGGTATTCTGTGTTTAAACTAACTCTTATTAATGCTTTCAGATGTTGAAAACACAAAGAAAATATGTACAAAGCCTTTTCCTCTTATAAAATGAAACAAGAATGAATATGGCAATTTATATGATTACCTTTTCCAGGAAGCAAGTACTGTTACCTATATACTGTACTCATCTTCCCTATGTAGTCATCAATTCAGGATCAACATTCTGAACAGGCTTATATGCCTGCCAACTCAGTTTGGCTTTAAGTATAACTCACGTCAGATTCAAGATAATAAGAGGCACATATAGTCTTTTCTCCCCTTTTTACCATCCTTTTTTTTTTGGTGGACTATGTTTAGTTATAAATTTTACTTATGACTTTAATCAAACTAAAATGTACGTTAGCAGCTCTTGTCTAACTCGGAACTGCTTCTGAAACACAACTGCTTCACAAAACTAACATAGTACCACCACTAAGACTACCTTTTCTTGATGCTTAACAATTTATAAAGCCAAACCCAAGTAGTCAAGAAAATCCAGGTTCGAACTTCAACCAAAATATGTAATCTGTTAAACAGTACAGAATCTCTCTGGCAGAATTGTAGAAACATTTTTTCTGCTTTTAAATCCACGTTGAAACAAATCTTTACTCTTGCAGGTGATTTAGTTTGCTGTATGCGGAAACCAGGTGCGCATGTGTTTGTGAGTGTGTTCATTATTTCTCGGAAAGGTTAGCCAGGGCATGTCTGTACCTATGGTTACTTTGCTATTTGTTTGGCCACAGAAGCCTGATCAAATGATGCTGAGATGAAACAACTGCTGTCCATTGCTTAGTATTATTGCTTAGTATTGTTGATTTGTCTAGGGGGTTTTGGGGTTTTTTTTGAGCCGAAGAAGTATTTTTGTAGTTGCCATCAGCTCTGTCTTCTCTTCCTCTCCTTTAGCTTGACCTACTGCATACATTCACATACATGAATAAACTGGCAAATGCATTGTACATAGCAAACTTGAATCTCAGTCATTGTCTGCAACAGCTTGCTAACTGGCTTCAGAATGGAATGGAAAAAAAAAAAACTGAATAATCCATAGCTGCTCTTAAAATATTCCTAATGGATCAGATCTATTGGCTAGAAATGCTGTCAGTGAGCCATTTGTAATGTGAATGGCTTCTTGTCTTTCTCATGTGATTAGACTTGGTTTTGCTGTTAGTGTATCCATTCCTTCCTTCCCTCCAAATAGAAAAATCATTTACATAGTCTCATAGTGGTACACAAGGGAGCACACAGAAAAGTCCAGTGATTCATTCATCAAGTTTCCACATTTGAGTAAGCAGTGAGTTCAGTCATCTCAATCTGCAGTGATTTTTCTGAATTACACAAACACTTGAACCAAGGAAATGAGAAGACGAGAAAACGAGGAAAGGAACTAACCATCTTTCTTGATCTTATTTCCTTACTTACTTGTCAGGGATGAGCAACTATTCCATTGTTTTGAGAGATTTAATGTTACTTAATTTTCCTTCAGTGCCAGCATGAAGGATATGAAACCCAGCCTGAAATCTCTTTAAAGAGTTCTGGCTTTTGCCATGTCAGGATAAGACAGTGGTGTGAACATCACTGCCTTATTTTTAATCATGCTTGAAAAGTCAGGCTGTTTGAATCAAAGCCAGTGACCTCCTTTACCTCTTTTAATCCCTGAAAATAACTCACATGCCCTTCCTTCCCTCTTCCATGACTGCTATCTCTTCTCTAATGCACATTCTTTTCTTTTAAGGCACTCACTAAGAGTATGGAAAACTAAGAACCTTTTCACTTGAGAAATGGACACTAAACAAGCTTTGCAATACCTGTTTGGTAATTAATGTTTCATTTTGCAGATAGGTAAAATGAAAGCCAGAGAAGTCAGATGAGTTTCCCAAGGCTGTATGATGCAGAAATTAATTTGGGTGTGGAAACAAAAGCCTTCTGAACTCAAGTGCCTTATTTGATTCAAAATGTCTGTGTGCCTGCACATATAGTCAGGAACAGTATCAATGATATTTTGTTTCAAAATCTGTTGAAGGACCAACAAAAAAATTGGAATGGGCTGCCCCACTGAAAAACACCAGAGAAAAGGTGTTTGCTGCCTGGCTGAAATCTGAAAGGATGATATCTAGTCTTGGGGTTATGGCAATGTCATGCAAGTTTCTCTTTGTATTTAAAAAATCTGTGTCCACTCCTGGAGTCAGCTATGAGATATGTCTAGTTTGACATATGTAAACATTTCCAAATCAGATATTCAAAGAGCATGGTAATATAGAGGATTTATTGCTGTGCACATTTTATTATTTGATGCATTTGGATTCGCTTTATTTGCTTTGTCTTTCATGTGTGAATTATGCCACTTTGTCTTGTACTACAAAAATGACAGCATCAAATGTATAGCAAGCAGGTTTCCATATGTCTTCTGAATATACTCTAAGAGACTTAACTGCTAAATAAGGGGAGATCTCTCTGGTTGAAAAAAATGTGGTAACTGTCTTGACTGTTTGATCTGCACATATAGAAAAAAATATTTGATTCATGGAGATTTGTGCCCTGAAGTCTTACTATTTTGCAGATGATGTTTTGTGCATTGTTACCGGGCATTAGAAAGGTGTGATGTATTAACCATGACAACCTGGTACGCTGCTGCTGTTTCACATTTCACAAACAGCTTATTTCCCTTACCTCCCAAAGTAACTGCCAGGGAGACAAGCAACCTGGATGAATATTTCTTTTCTCTCTGTAAGCCTAGAAATTAAGTTACAGCTGTTAGGCACATCTGTATGCATGTGTAAGATTGTACTGATTATACAAGTGTCAGTCCTCAGGGAGATTTTTAGTCACCAGAGAAAAAGACATTGGCTATCTCCTGACTAGTTGGAATAATTGAAGAGTAATGGAAGACTTTGCGTCTCCAATAAATATTAGTGCTGTTTATCAATTTTTTTGAGCATTATCCTGTACAGTATGAATTTCATTTTGTCTTGGCTCCCTGTTTCTTGGGATGTTTTCCTGTGAGGGAATTCTAGCTCATTACTTCAAATTTAAAAGCGTTACTTAGGATGGCCATTCACTTTATTTAAATTTATTTCTCATTATTGTCATTTGCAGTATGGTTTGAAGACACGTTTCTCAGAGCAAGGCTTCTTATTTGAACTTCTGAGCTTTCTGTGTTCTGTAAATCATTAATGGCCTTCATTCAAGGAGTTTCCTTAAAAATAAGCCATTGACTCAGCTGATGCCTCCAGATTTCTCTTTTGTCCTGTATTCCTCATGTTACTTCAAAAAATGTTGCCGGTTCACTCTGAAAAATCAAATGAGCTTTTTATATGACTTCCCAATAGTCAGCTCCAGAGCTGTAATTCTGGGGGAAGGGGCTGGAGGGAAAAACAAAAGATCTCCCTGATATATTTGCAGTCTTGCAAAAAGTTGAGAATATATGAAAGTAGGCAAAAAGCTTAAAATATAGTGCTGCTGACTGATGAATGTCATTCTTTTTAAGCGATTCTGTGGAACCACAGAATAGATGATAAATATTTTCCCCAGTATAAAACTGTGGGAAAATGGAAATAGGTAAGTAAAATGGAATTCTTTTCGTTTAATCAGTACTATCACTCATCGATATTTCACTTGGAAAAAAAACACAACAAAACCAAGCCACAAAAAAGACATTCTATATATTAACCACGGGCTGACTTACAAAACAGAGTGCCATGGTAGGCTAAGTAAGAGAGCTGAAGAAATGGTACATTGGGGTAACGTGGCATTTGAGTATAAACACAATGGCTTAAAAAGTGAAGATGGTTTTGTCTTTTATATTTTTCTTTATTGCTCAATGGCTTCATTTTGCTTCAGCAGATAGAAAAATGAATTACAAATGAAGAGAAAAAGTGTGTAGAATTTGATTTGTAAACTGATGTTAAATTTTTAAGCTGTAGGCTTTTTTATTCAAAAATAGGATAATTTATGTAGACATTTTTTTCATGTTGGGAAAAACAACTGGAGTATTGAATTTTGAGAACGAGGACCAACAGTTTCACAGAGACTTTGTGAGGTTGACACTGCTAAATGGTTGAATCTTTGTATATTATTGTCACCATTAAATACTTTAAATTATAACTGTGAAAGCACTCTACCTCCAGTTACAATAGTCCATGAAGGAAGATACAGCTTAGAATCATAGAATCGTTTTGGTTGGAAGAGACCTTTAAGATCATCAAGTCAAACTGTTAACCTAGCACTGCCAAGTCACCACTAAACCATGTCCCTCAGCACTACATCTCATGTCTTTTTAGTACCTCAGGGATGGCAACTCAACGACTTCCCTGGGCAGCCTGTTCCAATACTTGACAATCCTTTCAGTAAAGAAATTTTTCCTAATATCTTATCTAAACCTCCCCTGGTGCAACTTGAGGCCATTTCCTCTTGCCCTATTGCCTGTTGGTTGGGAGAAGAAACTGACCCTCACCTCACTACAACCTCCTTTCAGGTAGTTGTAGAGAGCGATAAGGTCTCCCCTCAGCCTTCTTTTCTCCAGGCTAAACAACCCCAGTTCCCTCAGCCACTCCTCATAAGACTTTTGCTCTAGACCCTTCACCCTTTGTTGCCCTTCTCTGAACATGCTCCAGCACCTCAATGTCTTTCTTGTAGTGAGGGGCCCCAAACCAAACACAGTAATCAAGCTGTGGCCTTACCAGTGCTGAGTACAGGGGGATGATCGGTTCCCTAGTCCTGCTGGCCACACTATTGCTGATACAGGCCAGGATGCTGTTGGCCTTCCTGGCCACCTGGGCACACTGCTGGCTCATATTCAACTGGCTGTCGACCAACAGCCCCAGGTCCTTTTCCACTGGGCTCAGCAGAGGATGTCGGATTGTTCTGGTAGGGTCATGATGGGCACCTGTTTTCTAGCACATTTGCTCCTGGCCCAGTTTTCTGTTGCATCATTTCTTGTTTAGTACACAGCAGGTTTGAGTTTTAACATTTCTGCGTAGGCTTCAACCTAAGCCATCTACCCTGTTGTGTCTTAGTATAGATACAACAGGACTTGAAGAACTTTGTTTATGGGTTTTGACTCTGTGTTTTGAAAATAGCTTTAAACACAACAGAAAAGCAATACATGGGCAGGTGTGGATGTCTGGATTTGCAGCCCTCTGGACAGTGCATTTATTTTAGCTTTTGAAATGGAAAATACCCTGGTCAAAACCAGAACATATGATAAATGCCGGATCTCAGCTTTGCTGAAGAGTCACCTTATATTGTGTATCTATTTCTATACAAAGAGATCAGAACTGTTACGTTTTATATTCTATTATTTTAGATGTGCTACCAAGAATAATTAAATACCATGTCAGTGTTAAATAAGGAAAAAAAAAAAAATCTGCATCAGTGGGTAACAAAACATTTGCTGGTTTTGCTTACTTTGACAGCTTTTTGGAAACCGCAGCCTATTTCTGTATGAAACCAAAAATGGGAGAGAAAGAGGTGTCCCCACATTCTTTCTTCAGTATTTGGCATGAATTCAGTTCTGACTTCAAAGACTTCTGGAAGAAGGAAAACAAACTTATTCTTCAAGAAAGGTACATTTGTTTGTTTGTTCAAAGGCTTTTCTCAGAGAATGTTATTGGGAGCAATCACACAGAAAACAGCCTTACTTCATTAGCACACAACCTATTGAATGCCTTTTGGATTTTTCTCAGTCTTTTCTTTTTAACAGATTTTTTTTTTCCCTAATTGTTATAATTTTTTAATAGGACATTAGCATCAATTTGTGCTAAAGTTTTTCAGGTCCATTACCTTAATGATATTTTCGATCAAGCATGTAACTCCTGTGCCACTATGAATCCAAGCGATTGGAGACTTGTTTCAGGTCTGAAAGTTGATTAAAGATTTCCTATTAGCATATTTAGTGAAAATAAGGCAAGGCATCAAGACATCACATATTGTAAATATTTGTCTAATGAAGTTGGGGGAAAAAGGAAGGGAAGCGGGAGGACAGAAGGGAAAAAGTCAATTAAACCTATGGTAAGAAAGACTTAGACCGAACCATATTGCAAATGGATGTGAGCATGTGTGGTATATAAGGCATAAAGAAATGAGACAGTAGTTTTGAAAAATTTCCCCTACTGTCTAGGCGTATTAGAAGAGTATTCCGTGTATTAGAAGAGCTATGAACTTTGCTTTCATCCGCATGCAGATATTGCATTGTGGTCACTCTTCATTTATAAAAAATGATGCCAAGAATTAATCAGTTGTTTAAAAAGTAATAAATGCCATATAAGGACGAATTAAACAAATACAAACATGAAAACTGTAAACGCGTTATATAATCCTCCATCTATTAGCAACTTGAGTGACTTCAGTATACAGATAATGAAGTTACTTCTGAGCCCTAACATTAACAAGATCGAAGCTTTATGTTTATTAAATGATTGATATCAGTCCACGTTTAGGTAATTTGACAAGAAAAGGCCTCTTTTTCAAGAGTACTCACCCTATGTAATCATCACAGACATCAGATTACGGCTTAGGAACTCATTGAAAACTTTCTTAGGCACCTACATGATCAATGTCATGTTTATGTTCAGTGTAAGAGGATACATTTTGGAGCAGTCTCACAGTTAAGAAAACTGGATTCTGTTTCTATTGCAAGAGTGTGGTGCAAATGTTATTACAGTACAGGAGTTCTCTGGGGATCTATTTCATTTTACTGACTGTCTGATTTAATTTTATGTAATTAAGTATATCTCTTTGGAATTGAGTTGACAGTTAAATACTATCTTTGGTTTCCTATGCAGGGATTTAGCTGCCAAGTGAATACAGGTTAATTCCATCTTGTATTTTTTGTAGAACAGGATTTAAGAAAAATGTCCTTTCCTTTCCAAAATACTAGGCTATTTTTCTAAAACAAACAAACAAAAACCCTCCAGAGGGTTTTTGCTGCAAAATATTTTTCTTTAAAAGACATTAACTAAATAAGCACAAAACCTCTTCCTCCTATTTTTCTTATGCATCTAAAGCTTAGGAGAAGAATGGGATTGTTATACAACCATTTAATTCTCTTTCAGTCCAATGTACGAGTATGCTAAGAGAATGTGTTGAACCAGCAGAGAGAAAAACGTGGCTGCCAGCTGGTCCCTTCTTGGGCAAGGGTGTTTTTAGTCTGAAAGGAACTGACTGTGTATAACCTACAACATAGCTCAAGGTGCAGGATGCAACAGGGAAGGGAAAGGACAGTGAGAAAGGGCCTGCAGCAGGAAGGGAAACTGGGAGATCGCTAGAAAGATCAGCAGAGACTCGAACCCAGACTCAGAGCTGATGGGATGAAGGAGACTTTCCCGGGGGGGGACAGACAGGCTATGTAATGTCTGTCACTGAGGAAGTCACTGAGATTAAGACTGAAAATGATCTATCCTGAAAATCACAGGTAGATTTTTGTTTTGAATTTTAATTTTGACCTGTCTCATCAAGTTTAAATCTTCTTCTTTGTAGATTTTGTTTGTTCAGCTGAGGCAGGGTTTAGACTTCGGAAACCTTTGATGTCTTGGTTTGCGCTCACCTCTCAGAAAAGTTTGCACGATTCTGTTTCAGGACTAGCAAAGTCAAGCTCTCTTTATTGTCTTTTAGGAATTAAAATATTTTGGCCAAATTGGCAGTAAGAATAACAATTTGCCAAGTAAAACAAATTATTTTCCCAAATGTGAAGAATCTTCTTCGGTAAAACAACTATCTTATCAAAGCCTTTACGTGGAAAATACTTTGCCTCCAATCATAGTTCAACCTGATGTCTGAAGTTGTCCTTTAGGCTTTTTTCCTTGATTTTACATTTCCACTTTTCTTAGTGGAACACAAGATGCTGTGATGTGACGGTGTCTTGGTATTGAGAAGTCAAGGGATAAAAATCTTCATGGTAAAATAAGTGCTGCCCAAAGGTGTAAGAATGTACAACAAGGTTTTCAAACTCTCAGCCCAGATCGACAAGTCCGGAGGTGACAGAAATCTGAAAGCTGCCTATTGCCACTGAGATAAAAATGATTATTTCAAGAAACTGCATTTTACTCTTTAGTTGATGTTTCTAAAAGTTTTTCTGCTGCGAAGGATGAAGAGCAGGCTAGACATTAATGGTCAAAGTAACTTGCTGTAGTTCTTCATTGGCAGCAAAGTCTGTTGAAGGATATGGTGAGACTTCTCCTTTTTTAAAGTATTGCAGTATGCCACCTTTGATGGATTATTTACTAGGTTGCTGCCTCATGAAATATACTTTAATTATGATCATTATTTACAAAATGTATAACTTTAGTCCCTTTTCTTTTTTAGCTTGATCATCTTTCTTTCTCACCCCCTAGTTGGTTTTAGGGTTTTTTTGCCTCTTCTTTCTCCACTTTAGTTTAATAAACTTTTATGCTGTGGCAATGTTTCTAGAATATTTTATATCCCTGTTTCCATACGGACTGTGTAGGGAGAGGAATTACTTGTTAATACAGGCTGTTCCTTATTTAGTCTCTGCAAATGTGAGTCACACTGTTTTACAATAATTTACCCAAAGGCTTTTCATAGATGGTATTTCCTAAGGTGGTACTACATTTTCTTACCGATAGATTAAAAGTGTATGTTTTAAAGAAAGCAGTCAGCCAGGTCTTACTTTAAACACTTTTCACTCAGCTTTTCAACTTGTGTATTGGTTTGCCAGGCATTTATATGCAAAAGATAAACATTGAAGTGTTAGACTTCATATTTCCTTACAAGAAGATGAAAAAAAAAAAAAAAAAGAAAAATGGGGCGAGGTTAAAAACAAATTAATTTTTCTGAGGTTTTCTACTGCTTTCACTCAGTTCTCTCATTTGAAATAAAGCAGAACTGGAAAATACCAGCTGTACAGAAAATTATGCATGATAAACTTAAATACAGTAGCAATAAAAAGAAAAATGCACCTGAAAATTACAATGAAAGCATAGGTTTGCCAGAAGGTTTTCTGAACACTACTATTTTTTTGTGGTCATGCTGCAGTCAAGGCTAACTGGAGCATTCCAACAGAAATTGTTACCTGGGTTGTTTATAAAATTCTGAAAAATATTTTGTGGAGGTTGAAATTTCTGATGCTATGACTATCCTAAAGATGTATCTTTTTGAACTTTTCGAAGTAATATAACTTTTTTCTGATTAAGCAACTTAAAAAAAAAAAGAAAAGGAAAGCCAGAACCAAACTTAATGGGGCACGTTTTGAGTTTTTAAATGTTGTTGTTATTGTTTTCCTTTCATCGTATATTTAATATGTCATTGGTACCTTGAGCTTTGCATTCATCCTTTGGAAACTCATCTGTCAGTATAGCTTGCACCTTACATGTGATGAGCAGGAAAGTAAAAAGCTGACATATTTTCCCTAATTCCTTTTCAATGTTGTTTGAAAAAAAAAAAAAAAAAAAAAAGATTTTGACCGTTACAAACCTCCTGTTCAGCATCCTCATTATCTATATATGTATTTCATTTGCTGCATACCCCAAGATGCATGTTGCTCTCTGAGTTCATATTGTCAGATAAAGCCCAGCTGCGCTGGCAGCTATGCAAAAGTCTCACCTTCTTAGCAAACTCTTAAGGGATTTCACCACCAATCTTTAAATGCTTTTTTTTCTCCTGTAGTGAGAGCAGGAGTCTAGTACAAACTGACCTATAAATATATTAACTCTTTTCTCATGAATCTCTGTCTTTATTATCCCCTTTGGTTTCTTTATATTTCTGAGGTAGAGATGTTCAATGTTAAATGCACTATTCCAATGTAGCACTTCCTTGAGAGCAAGAAGTATTTTCATTTTTCTTGACTTCCAGCAAACACAACTGTTGCCCAGACTCTACCACTTTCCTAGGAACCAGGAAAAGATAACCTGTCCTAGGAATAAAAAGACAGAAGAGCTCAGGAGACAGCACCTAATGAGGTGCAGAGGGAAGTCTTGAAAAGTTATGATCAATTTTTTTTTAAAAGTGAAAAAAAAAGTTAAACAATTGCTGAATATGGCAATCAAATACTGAGTTCGCAAATCCTTGGTAGCTAAAATACAGTTATTTATCAGAAAATGTCATATTGGTATGAACAGCAATGCTCCATCTTTAGGACTAGAACTTCATCTTTTCTTTAGGGCTGTGAAATACATCCTGGCTCCTTACAGAAACAAAAAGCAGTCAGTCCTTTAAGAATGTTTATGTTTAAAAGAAATGGGAACAAAGAAAAGTTCCATTGCTGTCAAAGGTTAACATCAATATCATTAGGCCTTAGACACCTATTCAGATCTTGCTAGAAACAGGTCAGTGACAAGACAGAAACATGTTTGCAGGGCCACAGTCCCACCTTCCCTTTCTCTGGGTACAAGTGAGGTACTGACACTCATTTGTCCACTCCAGCTCTGGGCATGTCTTCAGATTGTTCGCTGTTTGAGAGGGCCTGTGCAACCTTGCAAAGATTTACGTAAACAAGGGAAAGAAAGCGGTATTTCTAGACAGCAGAGTGGGGCCATGGTGGGGGGCAGATGGGCAGAGAAAGGGACAGCTATAGGTGCCCTGTAAGCGCGTACATAAGTTATACATTGCTCATAAGCTCAGTGTGGCCCTTGCCTTTATGAAAAAGCACGTCACTGAACAGAGGCTAACTGTGTCAGGGATGCCAGCAGAGGGGGGTTCATAAGCAGTATCAATGTGATGGTAAAATTCTGTAAGTCCCTCATATCTTGCATCACACTAAGCTTGAGAATTTCTTTTGGCTGACTTTATTCAACCTTCTAACTTCCACGATAAATCTTTGACACATTAAAAATAATCTATAAACTCAAAAAAATGCACTCGTCTCTCAAATGTAAAAGTTGCCCGTTCCCGTAAGAATAGCAGTTAAGCTGGCACCTGGTGTGTCACACTGTGTATATCTAGATGAAAGGGAGATTCCTGGCCAGCATGTCTCCACAGCTCATTGATCTCCCTCTGCAGAAAGACTGGTATGTCTCCCTACAGACTTCTCAGCAGGATGATTTAAAACTTGCTGTTGAGCAATTTAAAGTCTGGCATTGGATATCTGTACGTTGCACAGTGAGGAGCATATTGGTAAGCTGCCACTTCTGCTTGCAGAGGAGGGCATTAAATCCCATAGCACGAGCAATGTCCTCTCAGAGTAATTTAAGGGATATTTTGTTAACGCTTATAATAGGAACCAGTGAGTCAGACTTGAGAGTGAAAAATCGGGGGACATGGGAATATGCACTTGCAAAGAAACGTGGAGATGGAAGGAAAGAGAAGAAAAATGTGTATGGAATGGCAACATGAGAGGGGAAATGATTAAAATGTGGAGCATGTTTAGTGGGGTCACATTTTGCTTGGCATGCTGTTGTAATGCCAACTAAAAGCTCCAAGCATTACGTGAGGAAGTAGTTACGGCTAGATCTATTTTCTGACTTGGGAACTTTAATCTCAATGTCTTTATTGCTCTCTAATCAACTGAGTTGCATGCTGGTACGCTTGGTTTTACAACTCAGTTACAATGACATTTCAAAACAGAATGTAGCTTACGTGACTTTGAATAATTAAAAGGATCTTCCGTTTTTGAGAGTATTTCAAAATTTTAACTTGAATAAAATAACTTCCTGATCAGAAAATACTGTTACAGGCATTGGAAAATCTAGTTAAAAGAAGCCCAAACACACCAAAGATTCAGAAGCTAGGAACAGTTCTTTGAGGCAGTGCCTCACAAAGAGACAATTTGCTGTCCAGCTGAGAGAGGTTACTCAATATTTCAGTACTTTTTTTTTTTTCTTCCTTGTGCACTTTCGGCAATTAGTCCCTTTTTCAATGAAAAAACATCGTTTTTTGGTTAGGGGAGAGAGCAGTAACTTTCAGTTTTAGCATTGCTTTTGAGGGAAAAGTTTGTGAAAAATAAAAGCATTTGGACATAAGTTTCTCAATCTGGATCTTTGGTGTAGAAATTACTTTTAAATACCTTACTTTAACATTTTTAAGTAATACTGTGTTTTGTAAGGCAGGAACAAATATTTCCAATAGCAGCTGTAAGCCAACTGGTTCATACAAATAGTAAACTTGAACAAAGTGAAGGATCTATTAAAAAAAAAAATTCTGAATCTGTGATCTTTCCTAATTTTTGTGACTTGCGTGAGACCAAGTTCCAGCATGCCCCCACGTAAACAGCAGAAGGGCTTTTCAGCAGTCTCTTCTTTATTTACCTGGTGATGGTGTTGTATCGTGTTGGCACATTACATTGTATCCTAGTATGTGTATTGTGCATAAAAGGAGATATATACCAAACATCATCTCATCATGAAGTCTGCAGTCTGTTTTCATGGCTGTAATGTCAGACTGGGTGTGACAGTTTAGGGTATAGTGAGATGGGATACCACAATTCCTACCATATAGTGAGTTTGCAGGTTTTCTAACTGTTTCTTGTTCCCGCATCTTGAAAAAAGACTGATATTTTCCTAAGATAAAAATCAGCCCAACATACTCAATAGATAGTTGCATATTGATGAGAAATATTACACCACTAAAAATTTTAAACAATATTTTTGACAGGAGGTGCTACACTTGTGAAATGTTTTCATTCTCAGGCCAAGTGATTACATTGGCATTTGAGGTGCAATAAAATATTGCAGTGATTTGCAAATCAGAAGCGTTTCTCATTAAAATATTAGTCCACAGAAGTTTGAGATGCTCACAAAGACAAAATCTACTGTAACCCAGACTGATCCTGAACTACTGAAGATGTTAGATTCCTTGTTTACTGAGAGTTTAACAAATGAGTGCATGGAGTTAGCATAATAATGACAACATCCATGAAGTGTAAGTGCGTGGCTGTGTGCATGCTTTATGGCTTGAGTACGGGGAATAGTCTAACATCAGGGGGATTTTTTACATTTTTGGGAAAAGCCTCGCCACCTCTGCAGTCATTTTGGGTCACTACGTAATTATGAATGGGCACCTTTTGATATGATTATTTTCAACTGATGCAGCAAAGTTGGAAGCCTCTTATATTCCCATCTCCTGCACTGGTTATCTCTAATTCTGTGGCTCTCCAGCTGACTTCTACTTTTTCTCTTTTCTTTCCAGTGATCTCTTCTATTCACTCAATTCTGATCTTTGCTGGTACTGCCAATCTTGTAGCTATCAATGATCCAACTTAGTAGCTCCAGTATACCCAATGTAGCAACTCATCTGTCCGGGGTATCTCTCCATATCCTCTTTAAGATAGTCTCCTTCTCCACGTAGTCTGTTCACCGAGTCATTCTTTTTTACACATTGTGTTTTTTCCCTCCTTTACCCCATCTGCTGCTTAAAGATGTTTTCCAGCAAACACAGTTTCACATTTCTGTTCACTCATGAGTTTCCTTTCTTTTGCTTGCTGATTATGTTACCAGTTTTACCTCACCTCCAGTCTTGTTCTCTCCCTTATCATTTCCTGTTGGATTTCCTAACCAAATTGCCCAGAATGCAGCGACCTTCTTTGAGAGCAACCTGGCTTCAGTTCCAAGAAAAACAATGGAAGGTGATGACTATCTTTTCTTAGAGCAACTTCAATTTTCAAATACAAAGTCTGTAGGAAAGTGATTTCCATCTTGCCTGAAGGCAGCCAGGTATATCCTGAAATACTGGCCACTTTTACAAGGAAAAAAAAAAAAAATTAATTTGATGGCAGAAGTCAGAAAATGTATTTAAGTGAGTATATGCACATTTCCATTTTATTAGAATGATAGGCATCCTTAACAGATTAATTTTTTACATCGTTACATTTTCAAGGTGAAGTTGTCTTTAATGCTGAAGTTGTCATCTTTAAAACGTGTTTCAACACAATAGCCTTTTTTTTGTATTTATGGACATCAGTGTATCTCTGCACAGATAGGAGCAGAATCCCTAGATCACCAAGAAGATCATTGCCAGATAGAACTGAGTGAAACTGAATGCTTCTGAATTGAAATTCTTTCAGAATATTTTGAAGTGTGTTGTGGATTACAGTAAGACTCTGCAAATAGGAAGGTCTCATTTTCATTTCAGTTCACCTCAAAGCCTTATTTTAGACCTATTTGACATGAGGCACTCTGAAGAAAATCTGAAATGTATTCTCCAAAGTCTGCTCTACACTGTTGACAGAGGAGGGATCTTATTCAGGGTCCTGCTACAGGTTAGTCTCTGTGTTAAGTGGCCAGATTAAAACATTTTAATCTATTTGTCCTTGGTCTTCTGAGCCAAAGTATGATTAATCACTGTGTCTTTCAGCCAGCCATTGTCTGCCTCTTGGTCCTTGAAGTAACCATGCAAGGAGTTGGCAGGGATGTCAAGATAGTCTAATACATAATCTCTTTGTTGGTAGACAGAGGTTAGGTTTCATCCGTCAGTTTGATGGGACCAGGTACATTACAATGTGCTTCTTATCTGTATGAAGTCTTTGCAGTCAGTTACTGAATCATATCTATGTCATCACTTCAACCCTATTGGCGTGAAAGTAAAAGCTCTACATTTTTCACTCTACTTTTATGTTGGGAATTGTAATTTTCCTTTCTGGTTTTTCACTAAAGAGAAACTCCCTAGCAAAAAATAATTTCAATATTTTAGTAACTGGGTCAAAGAACAAAATATAGGCATGTTGCTCTGGAAGAGCTTTCAAAGAAAGAGTTTTAAAGTTTTCTGCTCTTGAAGTCTTAAAGACATCTGGCACTTGATATTTTTGCTGAGGCTTTTTTTAATCGTTTTTATTTGTAAAGGTACTATTATTATTATAAACAAGTTATCTCCAACCCAGACAAACCTACGTAAAATACTTTGGCAACTGCCCTTTTATTTACCTGATACTAAGCACTTAGTAGTATAAAGAGTATTGGCCTCAGCTTTGTTTTATGTTAAAAAATGCAGAATATATGCAGAAAAATGTCTTTTGGGTTTCATGAACTATGCTGTCAAACTGTAGAAGTAACGTCTGTCTGAGTTCATCGTGGAAGTTTTTGTGAGGAGCTCTACTGTCTAAGGCATGTAACCTTCCAGCTTTCTCACTGTGCTTACATTTGTCATGTCGTAGTGCTCACTAGTGAAGTGTAAGGCTACCAAGCCTAGATGGAGCCAGTAGGAAATGAATCTGTCTGCCACAGATACTTTTAGTGGCAGGAAAGTGGCTCCCCCCGCTCAATGGATTGAACAATGACAGAAAGTCTCTAAGCCTTGATAAGGCTGTGGCCAAGCTGGCTTTTGGTCTAGAAGGTAGATAAAGATATTCTGTCTTTTGGGTTTGTGAGGATGTCTGGTTTCTTTTTCCTGTGTGCATGCCAAAGTGTAACTTGCTTATTCATCTTACAGACTGTCTTTAAACTTAATCATAGTTTTTATACGTTTGTCTCACAATAAATAGGAGGTAGAAGGAGGTGAAAGTGCTGGAGAAGATGTTTTGTTATGACAGAAATAAGAAACTACTTCCTTTGTTACAGGTGACAATTATTAGGCTTTCTGAAACTTATTAGGTAGCAGATTTCGAGACCTTAATTCTTGGGCTCTGTAAGTGACTGGCTGTTCCTTCACTTGCAGATTTATTTATTTTTTTATTTTTACTGATCCACAGATTCCTACTGTTGTACGTTATGTTCCCTACATATTTTCTTATTGTTGGGGCTGTCTGGAAGTCCTTTCTGAAATAATGCAAGCAATGCTTTTGCTAAATTTAATATTTCAGGAGGTATATTTGTCCAGATTTGAGTTATGAACACTCTTATTAAAGTATTTGTAGAATCTGCCCTGGGCCTGATGTTGGGTCTGCTGCTCTTAATACCTCTGCTCTTCAGATTACTACAGTGAGAATTAAGCAACTCTCTGGTTGTCTAGGCTGAGAAGACCAGTTTTTGTAGGATTATGTTCTCATTAAGACAAAAATCAAGAATTTGAGAAAAGAAGTACCAGGCAAATTTGCTAAAGGTAATGCAGCTGATATTATCTTTGCTATCAGACTGATACTCTGACTTGTAAGCCAGAATTGACATGAGATGGGTCAGGGGTTAATAGCAAATGAACCAAAGTCAGTTTACTGAAAGAGAGTTTGAGAAGCTGAAACGTATGAAGTGAGATAGTTTGAGCATCAGTCCAGTAAAGACGCTTAGCACTTTGTAAGCTTGCAAATTATTCCGATCACAGTTACCAAGTTAACTGTACCACCTGGCTTCTACAAGAGTGCACCATGTCCTTTTTCACTTCCATCTTACCCACTCCCAGATCATGCCTTGAGCATCTGTCCTGCTTCTGAATATTTAGTTGCACTTGAGAGCAATGGCTCTATATAAAGGGACCAAACAGCCTCTACAACAGAAAGTATTAGTAGTGTAGAACTAAATAGTTTAAGTAAAAACAGATCTTCAGAACAATAAATCAATCTATACACATGACTGCCTTTGCCTAAGGGTCATAATTCTCAGGAACCAGGGAACACCCACCTTTCTCAGACTTTTTCACCAGCCTCCCCCAGTGGCAGCCTATCTTTCCACACAGGGCCTGACAATCGAATCCCCACTCTTTTCCTAGGAATGTCTTTTTAACTGTTTCATGCTCTTTAAGCTCTTTTCTCTCTGCATTGGCAGAGCAGCAGTGTCTTTGGCCTAGAGCCTGGAAGTATGTCATTGTCTGCAATTGCTTCCCCTTTTGTGACTGTTGGAAGGCTCACAGATTCATAGCTCTTGTGTTGTTTTCTCCAAACATCCTCTTCCCTCCTCCCAGTATTGAATTGGATCCATTAATTTCTTCATGAAGCTCTAACTACTCACCATAATTGAACAGTTAACCCGGTCTTCTTGATATAACCACTAGTGTTCATACAGGTTTTGTACCTTTTGGTCTTAGATTATTAGACTGAAGTCAGTGGGAAGTAGCAAAGGAAAAGCCTGAGCAAGAGGAAGGTATGCAGGAATTTGCCACGGTGAGAAATATGGCTTGAAGCAGGCATGAGTTGACAGAAAAAGCTGGGTTTGCCTATCTCTTGTTAGTTTCATGGATGAGAAGATGAAGAATCATTCAGGGCCAGTGGAGAAAACCTAAGAAGTTGACAAAAAATTGCCAGTGACAAAGTCATTTTCCAGCTGAATTAAGACTATTGCCCTTACTTCAACAGTAACCTTTTATCTGCTTTTCTAGATCTTGCAGTTTAAATGGTACTGATGGTCACATCAAAACACATCCTTTTGTTTTCCAGAAGGATCGGGTTATTTTAATTTTACGTTTCATAAAATCCTAATTTAGTTGAATGATCAGTCTTCAGAAAATACACTCGCACACTGTAGAAATTGATACCACTTCCGCTGGTTTATGATTTAGCACTGTGGAAGGCTAATGATTGCCTTTGTCTCTATATTTCACCAGTCTGCCGACATTTCTTTTATAGATATGGCTGTAGATTTATGCAGTTCTCCGTGCTTCCAGTTTTAACATGGTCATAAACTGAGCCTCCTAACAATGAGCCTTTGGTGTGCTATCTTTACATTTCTAAGGAAATTTCTTGCTGAAGAAGCATACGTATAGGTCGTATTGGCTTCAGTGAGGCTCTATCCAGCCACTTGAATCTTCCTGCACAGAGAGCAGGATGGGGGCCAAGAGACAGCGAGCTGTCCCAAACCCACACAGTGAGTCAGTGATATGGTTGGAACTGGAACTGAGCGGCTGCTAGCTCTCAGCTTTGTCTTAAGTGCGTGAGGGAGTAATGCTTCTCATCTTCTGCATTCCCGTCGGTATGAATAAATAGGCTCAAACTCCAAGGAATTTCACAAAAGCTCCCAAAAACTTGAGGACCGCAACCGTTCTAGTGAGACCAGAACCTCTTACATAATCCTAAAAAAATGAGTAGCACAAGCTTACGGTTGTCATTTATCAGTCTGGAGGCTGTGGATCGTTTTTTCAAGCACAGTCTAAAGGACACAGAAGTTCTGACTTCCTCACTCACAGAGTGGTGGTGTTATTAGCATTTTGCTCTTTCAAGCGGAGATAGCCGTTCTCCAAATAGCTGTTTCTCTAATAGGAGTAGAACATTTAGACGTGTGACAGTGACACTCAATGGGACCTGCTTTTTAGAAAATAACCCTATCACTGTGTTATCAACGGTTCCATTCCGTATGAGGATTTTTGTTTTGAATTAACCTGAGACCCACAGAGAGCTGTGCTGTATGTTAGGCAAGCAGTGGGCAATCTGTCCTGGAAGGGGGATATTTAGATAGGACAAAGACTGGAACTAAAGATTCCCTGACATTTCCTGAGAATAACATCTGGATCTGTGTAAACTGGTTTGGTAAATATTTTTGTATGTTACATATACTGTCATTTGCATGATGAGTAGTCTGAATATCTGCATATATTACATTGCTTCTATAAAACAGTCATTTTGATAACCTCAATAGTACTTGTACAGTCCTCGGGATTTGATACTAATTTACTCTGAAGTAACATTTCATTTTCTTATTTAAATGATGTCTACCAGTGAAAGGAGCCAGCTATAGTTGTATTTGAAAAAAAGGAAATTATATAATAGACGGGCTATTTTATATCTGACTTTTTAAGAGTTGCTTTTGATGGGTTGGAATGCATCTGACTGTTTGGAAAAGATCATGGGAAGATCAATGTCACAGATACTTTTCCTCCTTTGGATGTACGTAGACACAAAGCAGAAGAAAAAGTGGCATTATAGGAAAAATAAAATGTCTTCGAATTTTGCTGCATTCTGTATGATTCCCATAAGCTTCTATTTAAAGCTATCACCACGTCTTGGCTGCCACTTTTACTGAATCTATTTAAATACATTTTAAAGGTGAATTATTTGGCTGTTTGACATTTTTGTTCTATATTATGCTACAGCAATCTATCTGATTTGCAGTCAGATAGAAAGTGTTACAGCTTGAAAATAATGGGTTTCAAAGCCTTTTTTTCCCCCCCACCTGTGCACGTAACGTTCTTCCTACATTAATAAAATATAAGGCCAGCAAATGAAGAGAGCAGCTTGTTGGAAGTGCTGGAAAAGAACTGACGTTTAAATTAATTTTTGAAAGTATAAATTTGAAACTTATGAAAAGAACGAGGTGTGTCTGGCGAAGCTGAATAAAGGAGAGATGAATGCGAAGGCGTATTTTTAATGTGCTTAGCAGACCCAGCTGGAGTCATATTTTCAAAATCTGGCCCTTACCACACACGCAAAAAATATTTAAAAATAATAGTAACATGAAGTCTGATTCTCACATTGCCCTGTGTAGCCTCAGTGAAATAGCAGACATGCAAGTGGTCTGGAGATGAACCGCAAGGAACCAGCCAAGGATATATCATTTCTTTAATATCATTTTACTTTTGTTTCTTTTTTTCACTGTTGGATAATGATGAAAAGGCAGAGTAAGTGCCATCTGAAGTCTACGTTGTTGGCAATAGCAAGCCAATATACATTTTTATTTTCTACTTTCTTATTTATAAATAATAGGCTCATCTCATAAAAAAATTTACGCATCTCCCACCATTTAATGCCATCATACAGAAAGTCTTTGAAGCTCAGAGAATTCATAACTTAAATCTGTACTATCAGTGTTTCAATAACCATGTGTGTTTGTAAGGTTGATCCACAAAATGAGTAAAAATGGTAAAGAAACATTTTACAGCGTGCCATTGAACCCACCAGACTGATTCTGGCAGGCTCCCAGTCGGGGTACAGCCCTCTGCCTTTTACGGTTTGTTCCCTATCTGCATGACAAAAAGGACATTTTTTTCCATCAAAAATGTGGATTTGATGGTACTTCACATGGCCCTAATTTGGTACTATTTGCCAAGTCAGGAAGCACTAAGAAGTAGACCCTCACTTCTGGAATCTGCTCCTCTCCCTTTGCATCCAAGCAGCCCAAGTGCTTTCATCTCTGGTGGTCATGTAAGCCTTGCTGCTCACCCTCAGCTTTGGAAAGAAAGAGATGTACATAGTGATGTGCGCCACCTTGGTTGTAAACATCGTGTTCTTTCATAATGATACTGCAATTTTCCATTTTTAAGTTAGAGAGTGATGACTGGAAATTTAGGTTAAGCTGTTTTGCCATTTTAAATTCAAACAAAATTGGGTGAAAGGGAGGACAGCTTAGTGAGAACCTTTGTTTAAACCCTAGTTGGAGTACTGAGATTGGGAATGGATGAGGAATGATTTTTAAACAGTCATAAAAAGAAAAGGAGCTTTCTTAGTAGTGTTTGGTATGAATGCTGTGAATGGTAATCTTCATGTCATCCAGTGTATTTTAAATCCTGATATATTTGAATCTTCAACTATAGTAAGTACTGATTGCTTTTGCAAGTGGACTCGATTATGCCATTGATTATGCCTGTCCTTGTAAGTGCCAGAGTCTGATGGTATGGCCACAGCCACGGACTGCAAGTGTTATTTTGTGGAGCGCGCTAATGAAAATATGGGGAATAAAGTTATCTATCCACTTGTGTCCTCAGGCCTAGATTTGTAAGTTATATACTGCACTGTCTTTGGTCTAGAGGAATATTTATAAATTATGTCTTGCTTCAGAGTTAAAGAAGCAGAGGAAGTCTGCAGGCAGAAAAAGGGGAAGTCGCTATACAATATAAGACCAAAACATGACTCCGGAATTGTAAGTAAAAAGTCTAGCTATGCTTTCGTTCTTATCCGTCCTTCTACTTTATTCTCTTTGCGTTTTATAGGTACATTATTCTTGATGTACTTTTATTCTTTTTTTTTTTTTAATGTTTTCATACAAGGTGTTAGATTAACAAACTTGAATGCTGATTGTGAATGTTACTCCACAAAACAGATGTAGTACAAGCAAAAGCAGCATATTATTGCCCCACCTTGCCATATGTCTGCATCCCAGCCTTGGTGTGGGATGCACCTGGAAGGCAGAAAGGCAGTTTCAGTCTTCAAGCTTATTCAGTCTGTATTTGCTCTCTTTTCTACGGTTACAAATCATAAGGAAGAATTGTGATAGGTACGTATTTTTCAAATTGGATCCCTGTATCAAATACTAGTGGCTCCTGTTCCACTGATCTGGATTTTTTTGGAACAGCAACCCTATAGAAAAAGATAATACTGTGCTCTGACCATTCTTCTGAAAACAGATAAATAACTTTAATGCTAGTGGAGGAGTAATTCTATTCATTCAATGAAACTTTTCCACTATGATTGCCTAAGCATTTCTAGAATCGTGACTGGCTTTACAGAAAATGAGTATTCCTTTAGTGAAAAATTAATCTGGCACTTCACATTTAAAATGATACCTGTAGCAACTGGCCATCCATTATATTTGTAAAATAGTGTAACAGAAGATTTTTTTTTCATCTGCCCCGTCACCTCCCAGGCATGATTTAATTCTTTTGTGCTTTGTAGTCATGGCTATGTTACTGTGATGCATCCTTGAAATGAAGCAGGTGGTAATTTACTATACTCTAACATAATCTGACAAAGGAAGAAATAATATTGCATTTATTGTTTCCTATTCTGAATATTTAGGGAGAGCTGGCTGTGGTTAGTGCCACAAGAAACGTAAATGGAGTAACAGTTTTGTTAGGAATGATAAACTAGTTTTTATTTTTTCAATTTTATTTGAAACCAGATCAAGATGTTATTTCAAAAAAAAAAACCAACCAAAACCCAAACCAACATTGATTTGAATTTCTGCATCTCACCTATATCTTGCCATATGTAAAGACACTAAGAGTTGTTTTAAGAAATAACTCTTAAGTTTAGTTATTCCTATATTATTATCATTATTATTTGCACTGAAACTGGGACTTTCAGAGTTACCAAAAATTTGACAGAGTGAAAAGGAAAGTAAACAAAAATATTTCACAAGCAGCATGTAGCTGCAGTCTACCTCAGTTCTAGCTTCAAAGGAACTTTATTTGTGAAGTCAATTCTGCAGCCAGTATAATTGAACATTAGCCTATGTATTTCTGTGCTTTTCATATTTGTGTGACATGGTTATATGCATACTCAATTTTCTGCTTTTTTCATTTATTTTATTTTTCAGAAAGCAAAGATAAGTATGAAAATCTGAGAGAAGGAAAGCAAAAGCCATTGTTTCCTGGTTACCAAAATGCAACATGCCTGTGGGTGAGGAGTGAGGGGGAAGGAAACTACATCATCCTGATCATTTGCTTTCTTGAGCTTTTTGAATTCGCTTTTTGTTCTCTAGAGTTTTCCACCAATTGATGTGTTATTGTACATTCATTCACGAATGTAATCACTTTAATGGAGTGCCCAGCAATAGACTAGGTACGGACTTGAAACACCTTCCCTGTACTCTGTATCTCCTTTGCCACTCAAAAACGGTATTTTGTAAAGTGTATGGTATATTACAAATAGGCCAAGTCAGCATGCGTAAAAAGCAGCATCTGTATCAGTTCTGAACATGCTGAAAATTGCATTAAGTTGAACTTCATAAGAATGCTACTTGATACAGTAAAACATTTCAGTTCCTACTGGCAACATCTGTCTAACACAAATACTTCATGGCACTGCACTTAGAGTAGCGAAAGAAATGTTACTCCTAGTGAATTGTTTGTATCCGTTTCATGTTGGCATTTGTAGTTTGTATTTTGAATCGTTAAGTGCTGTTTATACAGTATAATCAATGCTTTCCCAACTTGTTTGGTTGCCCTCCATGACTAAATATTTGTGGAACAAGATGTTTACTGTAACTATCTTTAAAATCGATAAGGCAGCATACTTTTACTTCATCTTTTGCCAGATAGTCAATGCCAGGTGGTATGGGGGTCAGAAATCCAGAATTAAAAAAAAAAAGAAAAAGAAAAAGAAATGAAAAAATAAAAGAGTAAGTGAAAAGCAGGAAAATATAGAAAAGCACAGAAGTATGATAGAGAGTATGAAAGAGATTTGGCTATTATAGTTTGTTAATATATAAAGCAGCTAATACTTTTACATGAACTTTAGAAGGTATAGTATAGTTTTAACTGCCAGTCACTTAAGTCAGACAGGCTTTTGGCCACATGTACATTACTTCCCTTTTGGAATTACCCTTACAGTTAATTTAAAACTCCTCTAGAGAGCCATTAAAAGATGCACATGGGGATTAACATTTATGGAAAACAGTAGCCAATTCTAGTGACAGAACATAGACTACCAACTAGTTGACATCAGTTTCACACTTAACAGAATGCGGACTTTTCCTCCAAGCCTTCAGTGTCCCTGACTAGGAGGTTACGGATTGAAATCTATCACTTTAGGGCTTCCATTTTAGACCACATGCTTAATTCCTATTTGCAATCCAGAATTTACTATATTATTTTTGATCTGCTCAACTGATAATAACCCCTTCCTCCAGTCCTAGTTAAAGAGCCCCAAACCAATCAGCCTGATTGCTAACATTTTTCTTTCAAGGCACACTATTCCTGAAAGCAGACAGTGTGTGCAACTGAATTGGATGCACGTGCTTACAACATTGGAGTCTGAAGGACACTGGGGTAAGGCAAATGAGGTCTAACCTGCTGTGTTGGGTTATTCCCTGCCTAATCTAGCACATCAAGAGACATTCCTAGCTGTCCGGGGGCTAACATACCCTACAGGGTGTTATAAAAGGGAGTGCGAAATATGACCTCAGGAATCTGTTATTCTTCACATATACCAAGCACTAGAAAAAGATGTTTTTTTCACTATGTGAAAAGCAAGTCTCCTGTTGCTGACAAACCTATGTGAAAATCTGTACTCATAATAATTTCTGGCAGGGATATAAATTACCAAGAATGGAGTTCTAAAATTTTGTGTTGATGGGAGTAACATTACTATTTGGGGAAGTGAAAAGAAGATGTTATTTGCTGTTACGACTAACTTATAGAAAAAACTTTAAAAAATAAAGCTATTTTAATGGCACTGATTCAAATCCATGTTTGTATTTATGTAAACAATAGTCTTTTCCTCTTAACTTTGCTCCTAAGTGCGAGGATACAGTAGCATGTTTTCATTTGTAGCCTTCCTGTTCCCTTCAGTACCTACAGTATGTATATTACTATACTAAATGAAATAATAGATCATCTAACAAAGATCACTATGTGCAATACTGTATTTAGTGTTTCTATTTCAATTTTTTTAGAATGTTAATTTATATGAAAATAAAAGGAATAATAATTAAATAATTGCCTTCTCTCTTCACTGTCAGGCTATGCTGTAGTTTGCCTGCAACTGGTCGATCCGTAAGCACCACATCCCATTCAGGCTCCCGGGACCAAGGAACTACCTTTGTGAAGGGATCGGTGGAAACAGGGCTTCTCTTTCCTTGCCTTTTGGAAGCATAGTGACAGTAATTTCCAGTTATGTTAATATGTTACCTCTTACCCAGATGGCGGTAGGAAAGAGCTTCTGAGTCTTTTACTCAACCAGACTACGTACCACTTACTTCTCTGGCTCGTTCCAGCAGTGCATTTTGCTTAGGTTTGTAACCTGTTCCTACTAACACTGCCTACGTAACAGTCTCAAGAAACTGCTGTTAGGGCAAAAACATGCACTAAAAACTATTATCTGCATATTATAATGTCTTTATATGTTTATGTTTTATATCATTGAAGTGTTGTCCGGCAACCTGGTAGGGCTGTCACATACATACACACACACACACACACACACACACACACTACCCTTTTCACTGGATCTGCAGCATGGATGCTGAAAGTGATTTGCAGACCTCTCTCTGTGAAAGAACAGTGTCAAAGGCTGACTGCAGCTGGGGGTACCATGCTATGATCTTAAGATACAAGCTGCTACATAGATTTTCCTCTTTAGTTTTACTCACACCCAACCTATTTGGTTGAAGATGTGTCTCTCTCTCATATAGCTTCTCCCCAGCCTGTTTTAAACTTCCACAGAAAGTAAAGCAGCCCACTATGTGTAGCACCAAAGCTGGCCCACAGCACTCCCAGAGTGGATTCCCAGCATAAGTTTCACCACTGCTCTTTTTTTCAGTGGGACACTCGGGTTTTTTTTACACAATTCTAGACTAAGGTTATTTGGTTTGTTTGTTTGGGTGTGTTTTAAAGACATTGAAAACCCTGTTGGTCCCTTCTTCCCCCATTTACTGCAACATCAAGCATACTACACTTGCAGTTGGCTGTAGTCCTACAAGAGAAAATTCTGAGCCTTTGTTGATCACCAACACCACATATTGCTCATAGTTACTTAAACAAATGCAGCAGCTAAATAAGGACTTCTATACCGAAGCAGCAGATATGACTTACTGAGAATAACAGTCTGGTTTTATGAGAAGCTAAGAAAATTTGCGGTGTTTTTCTTGCAAATTGAAGCCTTTCAGAAGCATGGTACTCTGTCACGTGTCATGACGCAGTAGTGGTTAGCTTTTTTTGTAGTACCTTTCATCATCCCAAAGCACTTCCAAAAGTCAGTTAAGTATTAACCAACAGCGGCAGTGGGAATGCAATTAGTAATATCTTCCATTTTTTTCTTGCCTGATTTTTCAGTGATTGGCTTAAGAAGTTGGAAGCAGTTATTAATTTTATTGAGAGAAGATATAGCGAGTCTTTGTGTTGCAATTATTTTGTTGCATACTCTAGGTTAGTAAGTAGAGCTGAGTTTACGCCAAGGTCATTACATCAGCTATTTAAGTTACACCAATTTTAAGCTGTTATGGACAGAACAAGTGGAAAATGATGGAGCTGAGTTTTTCTGAAGATACTGTGAACATCAGCAAAGGGAGAAGTCAGAAAATGATGCCCAGCACCACTCAGTTCTGCTGCCCATCAATCAAATTAAATTCATGTTACAGAACAGGTTTTCCAGGCTTACGACAGACCCACCTGTACCTGACATTCACCCAATCTGCTTGTAAAGGCATCCCATGGCAAGTCCATTGCCTCAAAAAGGTTGTGTCTTTCTGGAGATAAGGGGCCCTTGTTGAGTCAGCACTATTTTCTCTTTTATTCCCAGCTGCAGCTCAAATTTAAGCCGTTAGAAATTGGGAATCTTCATTTGTCTCTCACCCCAAGTTGGGGACCTGCCAACTCGGCAGTGCCACGGAGCTGGAGCTTAGCATTCACTGTCCCCCTCCTTCCCCCGCCCCACAACACCACTCTACCTTAAGAAATACTGCATCTATCTGACCTAAAGCGTTTTTTTCATCTACCCTTGCCTTGATCTTGGATGGCTTCTACAAGGGGGAGATTTTTGGATTGCAGCATATACCTTTGGTGCAGTGGGGTGGTTCAGCAATCGGGCAGCAAGAGGCTGGGAGAGCTGGAGCTGGAGTGTGGGCTGTATGGTGAACAGCAGAGGTTCAGGTGGGTGCTGGGCAGTGAAGTTGCCTGCAAAGCAGGAGAGTGGCTAAGAGACGTGTGGCAACGAGAGAGGGGCATTGGAGGAGATGGCTGCCGGAGCTCCTTTCGAGCCAAGTGACAGAGGCACTTGCAAGTTCTGAGCAGAGGACCCTGACCATGCTTAGGTAGCTAAACCACAGCAAAACAGTAAGTCTCAAAACCAATAGCTAATAAAAAAAATAATTGAAAAAGAGAAAATCCCCAAACCCATTAAACTGTTGAACTATGAGAGGATTTGGGCGAGATGGGGAAGGGAAGAGAGCAGAGAGCTCCTCCAGGTGTCAACTATAGTGCCATAAGGGACATAGCCCTCCCTTGTTAGCTGAGGTCCAGGTGCTCCTCCTTTTTTCAAGACTTATGACAGGTATCTCTTCTGGTCACATGGAGGCTCATTCCTCAGTGTGAGAACTCTCTTTCCTCACTAAAGTTTTCCCTCAAGATTGTTTTGCAACTATCTTTTGTCTGGGTGGGAAAGAAAAAAAACAACCAAGCAACGCTACCCTACCTTTCGAGAGACGTAGAGTGTACTCATTCAGGAGCTGATAGCAACCATTATAGCTCACCTATATCTTAAGAGATACTCCCCCCCGCCCCAGAGTAGTTTGGTGCCTATTACATAAGGATCTCGCTGTATTTAAGCAAAACCACTTAGGTCAGGGTAATGGTTACTTCTCTTACCACAAACGATGCCAACAGTTCAGCCAGTGGTGGAGCTTTGGTTGTCTCCTTGTCAGTTAACCAAAAAGCCAGATTTTGTGTATGCAGGATCAATGCCAGAATCTAGGATCAGTGCAATTTGTTCTTCCCTCTTGTTTTGCAGGTACTTTTCGGGGGAAGGGGGACAAGGGAAGAAGTATCTAGGCTTTCCCGAGCTGTCAGGGTGAGCCATCGTTTACCTGCACCTAGTAGGGTCAAAAGGAAGCCGGAGAATATACTGATTAGAGAGCAGTTGGACACGAGGTGTTGAAGCAAAGCCCGTACACCTGGATGCCATATAACCCTAGAGTAGCTTTATTATTTAATCTATAATTTAATAGTAGACCTATAAAATAATTACATTATACTTAAAGCATTTCTTCATTTTTGTTTTCATTTATAAAACAAGAATTAAATACAGTTTACCATTACAAGCTCAACTCAGTTTTTACATAAACACAGCTCCTAGAAGGAGCTTTAAGCTGCAGCATATTCATATTGCAAACTGGTGAAATACCCAAGCAGGGCATAGCTTAAAGATTCTTGCACGTTTTTCTTAACTGAAGTTACTAGGGTGCTCTTCTCTCCCTAGTCCAAAACGCCTGACTGTAAGTTCACTTCTTTCAAGTGGAGACTGAGATCCCTGGAGTCTTAGTAGACTATAGCTATTGCCACTCCCCCCTCACCCCCCCCAGGCACCACGCTGGCACCACCGCCTCGCCAGCAATCCCTGCGCGAGGAGTCTCTTCTGTGCACTTCGGACACGCTGCGAGAGCACTGCAGAAAATCCATGGCCGTTCACGTAACAGGGCTACCAGACCTGACCAACCTCATCCTGCCCGTGCCAATCCCCGTAAACCGCTTGGTGAGCTGCTCGTGGAGCTCAGTCCTGAAAGCCTCTTAGAGCCGCCTGTCTCACAGAGAGGAGAGCTGTGGCACTGAGCCCCTGGCTGGCGAGAGCGCTGAGCGCGTTAACCCCTTGGAGCGGCTGCATGTGAAGAGGCTGGCGGGCAAAGGGCTCCCTCCCTCAGCAAGCTGGTTTCACTGGATGCAGATGCTGAGCTGTGAGACATGCATCAGGGAGTCGGCGTGTCATATTTAATTTGTAAGCTTCAGACAATTGAGCACGCACAGGCTTTGGTTTGGGGGAAGGGGCTGGTTTGTTTTGAGACATAGGATTTTAATGCAGCTGGGACTAATACAGATCAGAACTGGAACAAACGGGATATACAGGACATGCTAAACTCCATCAACTGAATAACAACACAGTATGATTTAAAATGAACTGCAAGTGTTCACCAACGCTGATTATGTAGGACTCAAAAATTGAGCGGACCACCAGTAGTGCAGCAATTACAACTTACTCTCTCCCCGCTCCTACAGCTGTGACCCATTCCAGCGGCACTGACTGATGGGTTCGTCCTTTAACGCTAACACATTAACATGGTTTCCAATCATGGGAGAGACACCACTCCCAAAACCTGATGACACTGATGCAGCTTTTGTATTCGCTCCAGCAATGACCACATTTTGTCCTTTGTGCAACAGTGCTTTTATACCTTAAGCGAAACATCGTTCCCTTAAGTGTTCTCAGCTCCTCTCCCGCTACCCTCCCACATTCTCCGGTCTGAGCAGGCATAAATATATGGATATCGTTCTTTTTGGAGTAAGAAACACACGCATATCTAACACACAAAAACCTACTGCAAACCTAGTTAAACCATGTCTGTTTTAAGCCAGGCAGCTGACCTAGCAACTGAGTCTCTTACTCAACGCATTTTAATCTCTGGCATATTCTGCCACACGAAAAATATACATGGCTAGGTCTATAATACTTTAAACAGCTGTTTACTATAGCTAGGTTACAAAAGAAACACTGCTGCAGAGACCACGTGTTTGATATGCTCTAACCACAGCAGCATCAGGACCCACTCTCAGTCTGCTCTGTGGTCACGGTGGCCGACCCAGCGCCTCACCCTCTCCCCCTCGCTCCTTATCTGTCGGTCAGACAAGAAGCCTGGAACCGTTTGTCATCATTGCACAATTAAAGTTGTCTTAAGGAGATGAACCTTGCTTTTTGCACGTCACTCCTCGTTACTTTCCCTCGTCCGTGTCCCCCAGTCCTGGGCAGCACCCCAGCACTGCCAAGTGGGAGCGGCACGCTCCGGACCAAAGCACGGGGAAGGCGCTCTCGTCTCGTGGAGGGGACTGGAGTGTAGGGCAGAGGGCTTTACTCCACACAGTGGAAACATTTAATGCTGGATTCAGCCAACCGGTCGCTTAGCTGATCAATCCCAACTTCTGGGAGCCTGCTCCACTCCAGAAGATTCAACCGCCAGACGATATTGGAAATACAATGAAACTTTATGGTGAAGTGCCTAACAGCCCATTAAAAAGCATTATTCCAGTAGGCAAGCGACAAGGAGCCTTTCCTTGCTGGAGAGATGCCTCCTGAAAGAGAAAAAAAAAAAAAAAACACCAAAAAAAAGGAAAAGAAGAAACAAACCAACAAAATGGACAGTCTGCTCAGTGGGAGAGGAGAGGCAGCAGTAAATCTGGTGGGGGCAACACCAAGCAGTCACTACACGCCTGCTCTCACAGTTTGCCTGAGTTGTTAAGATTCACAGACATGCACCGGCACTGCTTGACCTTCTGAATTTTCTTCAGTCGGAAAGGTGGGTCCAGCTCGGGGCACTCCAGCTGCACAGTCGAAGAGGTGACCTTGTGTGGCTTGCAGAAAGCACAGGACTGGAAGGACTCCTCCTCCTTTTTCACGTGCCGCGGTATGTAGAAGGAGTTGCACTGCCCATAGCAGAAGCGGTTGATGATGGTGCGGCTGATGCAGCCCTCCTCACTGACAGTCTGCCGCAGGGGCTGCGTCTTGCACCAGTCGCTCTTGAGGTACTTCCTCTCGGTGACCACGAGGGCCTCCTGGCTGGAGGCCAGCACCTCCTTGTTCAGCTGCTGCCTCCGCTCCGAGTGGTTGCTGCTGCTGTCTTTGTAAGGGGAGGGAATGGCGCCTGCAGGACGGTTTTTCCTGGTGTCTGTTACTCGAACCAGCGCTGCCATCAGAAAAACGGACAAGGCAAATTTCCAAATCATCCTGCAACGGCAACACAAGGAGCTGTTAGGAGAGACACGTTCGCAAACCACAAACTTGTAATGGAGTTGAACTTTACGCCTGCTTTTAAAGAAGTGTCGATCCTACCGCCTTTGTAATCCCACCACTTTTCCTAGGAGATTAGCTCTACTCCAGGGTGATTATTTATCATGAAGAGGCCAGGCTCTGTGGAAAGTCACGTCGCTCCCCTCTCCCGCCCCCCAAGCTCTCCAACTACTCTTTTTTCCCCCACAGGGACACTGCTGCTTTGATCACTGAAGCAGTGATTTTTACAGAAGCTTCAGCCAGAAAGGTTTCCTCCTTCTCTCTGAAATCCTGGGCCAAACAGCTGGGCAAACTCCTGGCTAGCAAAGGCTCAGGACACTCCTGCCAACACTGTGACAGCTGGTTTGGGGACGGTGGGGGAGAAGGGAAAGGAATACCAGGTTACACAAGGTGAACTGCCATCTGCCTCTCCAGCCCCCAGGTCCCTGTCCAGCCTTGTTCCACGTAGAAGTAGCAAGAGGTGTCCAAGAGCATATTTTTATTATTTTAAATTGCTTCTGAAGTTTCTTGGGTTTTTTATGGCACTTACAGTCTTGCATTTGTCGTCTTTGTGGGAGGCCGAAAACTTGATGGATTTATTCTTGCAGTAAGAGGAAATGCCTAAACACAACTTTGAGGACTTCATTACTGCAATGCCTCTTAGGCAAATGGTTTACGAAGGTTTGTAAACAGGAGAGAATTCAATATTTATTTTAGATGTTAAGGAATAGGGTAGAGCATAAGCCAGTTGCTAAGTTAAAATAGTCAGCCAGTTGGCAAAAACATTTTTTCCTATGGTTGTCTATTAGGATTTCTTGTTCTGTGGAGCATCTCTTACCAGCTCTTGGATTTTCATCAACCATTTGTCCAATTCAGTTTAGTAACGTGTCTCAATGCGCTTCCAGGATATCAGAGCAGACGTACTAAATTTCCTCATAAAGTCAATGCTCACCAGTGAACTGCCACAATGCATTTGACACTTCATTTCATGTTGTTCTCCCTGGGAAGGGAGAACAGAGGCTCTCTAGGGTGCCAGAAGTGAGTGCAGCCCAAAAGGTTCCCGTTTGGAGGCAAGGACACTTCAAGACTTTCTAAAAGTGCTCTGCTCACCTTTGTTTTTAATGGACTGTATTTTTATAATAGTGTACAGATGAAAGACTCCACTGTCTCTTCCCAGTAAAGCTTCAAATCCTTCCAAGTAATGATTTTTTCCCTTTAGAGGGATGCCAAGTCAAAAAAATACCGTCACACTGGTAAATACAGATACATCTAACACCAAAGACACTTGAGATGTGGCATAGGTACTCCTAACATGAAAACATGCCATTTCCCAAACAAAGACACCAACAGATCAAAAAGTGTTTGCAACAAAGGTGAAAGAGAAGATCACAACAGCAAAAACAAATAATTTCCACCTAACAAAGCAGATCCAGCGTCTTTAACCCCTATGGAGATAAAGAGAAGGAACTACTGTAGCTGACTCAAACTAGGTGAGATAATATCCCTTTAGGTGATTTTCTAAGTTTACGAGATCTCGGTGTCAGACTTTGACTAAATTTCTAAGGGGAGAAGTTTGAAGTGCTGAAGGAAAGGCTAATCCTATAGCTGTGAAGGGAGCATGTGCTGATACAGAGTTAAATTTCACCAGTATGCGTGCTTGAAACAGAACCACCTCTAAATGGATACCAGTATTTCTAAAACTCAAATAAGCTCATTCATCTCCAACCATGCCAGATGCCCAGTGACACCCACTGTAGCCACGGGTACTTTAAATCAGTGGCCTATTTTCACACTGCTTAGCATTCAGCATGCAAGTCCAGAAGTTTTGTCCAGAGTCTTTAAATGAAGCAAGACTAGACTTGGCTTTGCTCACAGGTATTGTCGCCAAGACCATTGGATGTCAACCCACACAGCCAGGCCAAAACCTAATCAGGTAATTAGTTTCAGTTGAATATAGTGTTCCACGCTTCCTTTCAAACTGTTCTCATGTTATTCTGCACTGATGGCTGCATTTCAGTAGTAGATAAAACAACTGATCCCCACTGCTTTGTGTTTTATACAGCAAGGGGAGGAAAAAAACCAGGAGCTACAAGCCTACACGTCCTAGAAAAAGACAGAGGTGAGCTCTCCACAAGCTGCCTTATGCCAACACTCCTCAGGCATACTCTTCTACTCTCCGCTTGAAACGCAAGCCCACAAAGCAATTGTGATAACTCTACTGTCCTTCAGGGAGGGGGGTTAGTCCTTTTCAGCAGGGATATCTTCTCTTCAGTCTCATTTCCCTGATCCTGGCAGGGAAGGATAGTACAGGTTCGGAGGCACATCAGAAGGAGAGATGCGCTCTTTACCCCACCCCTTCCTCTTTTCTATGGGAAACCCTGTCGTACCACACCCGCCCTCTCATCACAAAACCCAAGTTGAAACCATTTCCCTTTCACGTCAAGGATGGGGTCAAGTCAAAAGCCTATGGAGGAATTCAGGAAAGCTGACAGACAGCTAACAACTCAAAGTCTACAATATAGAGAAATAGTATAGTAGCTTTCTAATTACTGAAATAGTTTTATGTAGGCATGGAGAGCCATTCAACTGAGTAAGTAGGATTTATTCAGTAAGTCTATGTTTATAACTAATAAAGCATTATTAATGAAAGCCACTATTGTAAGGTTATAAACCAAATGCTGCAGTACATGTTAGCAAGTATTTCTACAGACAGGTAGGAACACACTGCCTATTTCTGCCATTGATCCTTATCAAACCTGGACCTTAAAATGTTTACATAATAGAATAATAATCTATTTTACACCAGCAGGTCAAATGTGCATCCTGTCAGATCGTGGAATTTCTAATCACAGGGTTGCCCCTTACTAGCCTGCAAATCACCTCTTTCTAAGCCCTGGCACACAAACCCCCTATTCAAGCAAGTAAGAGTGCAAACAAGGTCACCTGGTGCCAGCAACATGCCAAGGACTACATATATTTTCGGCACTCACATGCAAAGAGAAGAGAAACCTCAGTATTCTCAGAGATCGTTTTGGTAAACTCAGCCTGCATGCAAAGCAACATAGTGAATGCTGTCTGTCTGCAGACAGAGCAGGAGGAGAAGAAACACAAAACGTACTGCAGAAGAATCTGGCGTCTGGCAAGAACAGGGCAGTTCTGTCCTACTTAGGTGTACAGAATGTGACAGCATGTGGCTGAGACCAAGCAAGCGAGAGCTGCCTCAAGAGACCAACACCTCTGAAGCTGGCACTAACACCAGCCTGGGCCCACCATTCCCACTGCACTGGGGGTCGCCGTGGCAGAGATGGTGGAAGCTCCCCTGTGACAGTTTTCAGCTTCTCCAGGTGTCATCGCCTGCTGCTGCCAGTTCTCCCCACCCCTTTTTTCCAGTGCGTGAGCTGGTGCAGAAAATAACTTAACCTTAGAGTAGACACCAAACAAGGCCTAGCTGCATTTACATTTCACATGCTAAGTTTTTATCTCTTTGACATAAGGAAATCAGCATCAAGTCTGAGTTCATAAACTCATCAAACCCATCACGCTGGAGCTGGGCTATCAGGTACCCAGGAGTGTAAAAAATCCTTGGCCAAGGAGGCAAGAACGTCAAGATCCAGCTCTGTAATCTGGAGAGGTCAGGGCACGCAGCTAGGAGGGGAAGACCCAGGATCACCGTGTCTGCCCTTAGCTTTATTTCTTCTTTGTATCCAATTACTGTGTAACATAAAATATCTACCACGGCAGGCTCCCTCTTGCATACCGACCTTCTGGCCCCGTAACTCATGCATTCTTGAAAGCAATCCAGCTCCGGAGCAGGACAGGCAGTAGTGTAACCCCCAAAATAGCCTATAGTTTTGTGGTTAGGGCACTTCTATGGGAACTGGAGTGTTGGATTTGACTTCAGAATTCAAGCGAATCATTTTTGGAGAAGTGCCCCAACGCAGAGGTGGGTGCTATGGCCTGGCAGGAGGTAGCGGTGGCGCCCAGCTGTGCTGAGTGACTGCGCCACCGTTTCCGCTGGTTTTCAACGGCATGACCAGTTTGTCAGCTCAGGATGCAGTTTCTGACTAGAAATTCCCGTTCCGTAGATCAGCCTACTTCAGGGTTGCAGGTGGACAGAAGGAGAGAGGGATGTAACTGGAAGATTGCTGCAGTATTTTATGTATCAGGAAATCAGCAGGTGTGAGACCTATTTGTTTGGTTTAGCATGCAAGACCTACAAAGCACTCGGCGCTCTCGGCAGTCCTGGAAGCATCCAACGCTCTCATCCAGGTATGACACACAACCATCTCCTCTGCACCAGGCCTTCCTGGGAAGGGTTCAGAAAAAACGCCACGGCCAACGGTTTAAAAAAGTACATCTGCAAAACCTGTCTTACCATGGAACTTGAGAGCCTACCTGTTTAGCTTAGTCACAGGATGGATTCAGCCTGTAAATACACATGGACGAAGATTTAGTACTATAGTCAGACCTATCCTACACCCATCAGAAGTACCATAAAAGCCAATGAGTGGGAAGATGATAAACAAATTCAGAGACACTTTACTTTTTGGAAATTTTAAATTTAATTAACAGATGAAGAGTTTGCCTTGGAAAATAGTTTCTCTTCAACTACCAGCAAAAGGCAGGCACTATAGGCTAAATTAAATCAGGTACAGTTCTGTGGCACAGTACACGCACA
>NW_009661370.1:1690816-1692972 GCF_000708025.1 Charadrius vociferus
CATGACAGCTGTCCTTCAGGATCAACGATTCAGCTGACTGTGGGAACCCCTGTTACCAAAAAATTTGCTACTCCCCACTTACTTTGGTATTAGACCTAGTCAAAAAAGAATCTGTATAAACCAGCCGTACATATATTAATGTAAGAACACAATGTACATTGTCAGTTCTCAGCATTTAAGAGGGGACACAAGAAGTGTTCCTTGAAGACAAGCCAGGCAATAACTTTTCAAAGAACTTGGCTTTAGCAACCGATGTGGGAAGCCAGGAAATATCACATTCTCTACCAGGAAGCCAAAAATGCTATTTATTTAATTTATTAATAGTTAGGCATGATTCTAATGGTACAATGTTCACATAAAGTCTATACAAATCAGGCATCTTTGTGCAAGGAAGGCATATGGTGCTAACTTCTCTCTTTTAAGTATCCTGTGGAAACTATCGCTCCTGTGTCTCAACAACGTCAGCAATAACTGAGCACTGTACTGTATCTTTCTTTTCGCAGAGCCATGGGCCTCTCAGTAAATCATTCCATCATTAATAGATTCTCATTATTAAATTGCCAAGACTGAAGCCATCCACAACAACAAAACATGTAGCAGGCTGAGGAGATGGGGCTGGGGAGGAAGCAAAGTTAAAAAAAAACACCTCAGAAAAGCCAGTACTGCAGCTAGAATGTGTTATTCAGATACAAAATCTCCGCATTTTAGCAGTAAAGAGGAGTTACCATGGACTAGGAATACTAAGCATCGCTTTTTAAAACCACTGCACGCAACACCAAAGGGAAGAATTGTTTAAAAAACAATAATTAATGCCATTACAAGCAGAAGTTTTTCCATTCTTGCCCTCTAAGAACCTTCTATAGTGATCCGAGAGAAAGCTATTTTATTGCATCACAGCCCTAGCAGTAGGTGGTAGAGGGAGAAAACATTTGTTTCAGACTTAATAAACTCCTTGTACCCTTGCTAGCTGGCTTGGATGGAGATCCTTCCCCCTCTCCATCCCTCCTTCTCCCTCCCACCAAGGAGACCCCCCTTTCTGCTTCCCTTGCACCAACACCTCTGCCCCAGAGAGGACCAAGCAAGCCCACAGGGAACACCACAAAGCTTTGAAGGAAACCGGAAAGGTCTCCCTGCAGTCTGCATGCCTCAGGAACCTTACTGTCCTGTCCAAGCTCTTGTTCTGTTTTTGAAAGGGGGGCTTTCACTGATGCCAGCCCGTGTTCTTCAGGAGAGGACAGTGTTTCCTCCATAATCCCGGAACTTAGAAGTTCTCCTCGTCGAGAGAGTTCCCAAAGACACTGAACTTAAAATATTGAAAAATAGAGTACATCATTGACATAGTACATAGAAAAAAGACACCGGTGGCGACAGTCTATGCTAAGATAAAGCTGGTTGAAAGCAACTCAGAGGATGCTGCTTTATACTAATTTGAGGTCTCACTATAGATTTGCACCCAAGAGCTTTATCTTGAATTTTCCCCGAAGAGGCTGGGAGTTTAGAAGAATTCCTGGTCCATGCACAAAAATGAATCAAGGACTCAACCAATTACTCCTGTCATATTCAGCAATGTGTACTCTGTCAGATATGTTATTTTTAGGACAGGAACGCTTATGAAGAAAACCTGAAGGTAAACTCACCCTTGGCACTAAACCTAACCAGCTCAAATGTTGGGGTTTTGCTTCGCTACCTCGGTCCTCAATCTTTCTTATCTACCTTTACTGCCTCCAGAAATTCATGTTTATAATCATTGACCCATTCCTTCTTTCAGGAACTTCAGACAAGCTCATTTGAAAAAGGTTTGAATGCAGCTGCTCACTTCATCAGAGTTAAGAGATCACGTTACTCCAATGCTCCTCTTTGCACTGACATCCTGCCAGGAAGTATATTGATTTAAATACTGTATTACTGATCTATGGTATTAGACTCTCCACAGGCTGAATCCTTCTTATCTTGCATAGCTTCTAAACCTGTGCTTCGCTTTATTTTTTTAAGTAGTATTAGTATTGGAGGAATTGAGAGAAGTTTCTCATTTTTCAAGGCCAGGACAAGGAGTTTGTGAGGAGAGTAACTGAAGATTCCATTAGCTGAGATATCAGTTTTTATCTTTTATATCCAAGATGTGAACTAGAGTTCCAGAAGAGGGGGCTGGAGGGGGG
>NW_009661370.1:1692985-1721858 GCF_000708025.1 Charadrius vociferus
GGGGGGGGCAGGGGGGAGTGTGAAGTATTGGTGAAGCCAGCCCTGGTATTTTCCTTTGAGATACATTCACTAACACTTACATCCATGATATATACCAATGCTTCCCAAAAAAACACATACACATATAATAAATGCAATTACTGAGGCAATCACCCAACTAGAAGAAAATAGTGAAGAAAACCACGCTCCAAGTTCAGGGTTTTTTAAGTATAAATCGTAGCCAGGTATTAAGTGTATTAATTGTAGCTTAATTAGCCAGTGCTTCACTGTATTAAGTAAAGCAAGACTATGAACTTCATACAGCCCTGCTTTTATCAGTAGCAAAGATTTGATTCCACAACTGCGTCAGCATTTATCATTTTAACACAGGAAAAGTGTAATAAAGAGGAAGAAAACCTGCAAGAAATGTAAAAGCTAAGTCATCCTACAGCAGCTCTGGTAATGCAGCAATGCAATTTTTAGGGGAAACATGAATACACAGAACTCGGATTGAATACTAACAGGTAACGACTGTTATGATTAAAACTCCTAAATTTTGTTGCAATTTCAGCTTCAGGAACTTGTGGTTTTAGAGCCAACCACAGACAAATGTCTGCCTGGTGAGCACATGTGAATTGTCCCAAGCAGAGTGAGATGTCCTACTCAGAAGTGTCTGGGTAGTCATCAGTACTGGCAGCACATGCAACACTGGGGAAAAAAGGGGGAGTGGGAGGAGGGAAAAACCCACAAAATAAAAACAGATTTCTGCTTGCCGTCCATGAGGTTGATTTTCTTTCTCCCAACCTGGTTTTGGAGAATGCTACAGTTAGGGGGTGGGAAGAATAAATAAAAGAAAACTCCTTGGATACAAGGAGAATAGCTTTCTGGAAAGAACTGAAAGTTAGCTCTCCTGTAGAGCTAAAAAATGTCTCTGCAAGAGTGAACCAGGTTGAAAAGGCATTTGCTCTCCTTCTCAGTGTTCCTCAGCTTTTCAGCATCAGATAAAGAGCCCCAAATAGGCAAGGCAGTTCTGTCCGCATATGAACATTTTGTCCGGCAAGCAATAATAGCCTACATTTAGCTTTATTCTTCTGTGCAGAAGGCAGCTGGTACACTCCCATTTGGCAGTGTTTCATTCAGGAGACAACAGCAGACTTCTGCCCTTGGGAAACTAAAAACTAAATCAGAAGGGAAGCAGTGGCTTGAGCAAATGTCTTCATTTGTGACCATCCCTCAGCCTGCTGGAAAGGAGGACAGTCAACACAAGAATGGGGAAAGTTCAGCATTTAAATACAATAGCTCATTTCATTGCTTCCTCACTGGAGAATCGATACTACAAAAGACTATTTTGCAATGAGTAGTCTTCATTATATTTTTGTTGTTTGCATTACAACAGAACATAGAAATCTCATCCAAGACCAGTGCCTGACTAAGCAACACAACTTCAAATATTTGTAGACTAACTTGGTGAGCAACATATGGTGGGACCAGAACTGAGCACAGAAGGGAAGTGAGTTACTGGAGGTCACAAATTAACTGAGAATGGACCTTTTCCAAAGTCTTTCAATTGCACCGCATGGCACCAATGCACTTCTTTTTGCTGATCAATCCAGATTTGTTACCCTTAGGCAAGCTTCACTTTAAAAACGTTATACGTTTGTATATGAAAATAGTTCTGTATGAAAATTTCCAGCATGGTTTCCCTGAGTTTTGATAGAACAGAGGTAGAGTTAGGAGCTCTATTGCTTTGTAGCTTCAAACAATGCACTCCTTCCAGAGCACACGGCTCATTTTCTATCTCACAATAAGGGAGAAGACCATTGGTCTTCAACATACATGTATTACTGTACTTGCACCATTCCCAGAAGAGGGCATTTGAATGAGATCTGTTCTAGAAGAAAACTGAGGCCGTACATTAAAGCATCACAAAAGTGCTCAAAAGAATTTCTGCTTGCTTCTCTTAACGGTCAGAGAAATGCAATTACTTCTAAAAATCAACAGGTGGCAAGTAATCTTGTATATGAGAAGCACTAGATTAATCAACTGAGAAGTAACATTTAAATTTTCCAGATTTTCTGGTAGATTCAGACACTTGTATTCTTTCAGGCTCTCTATTCCAGACACTACCCTCAGTTACTACATTATGAGTCTTAAGTAGTCATGTTCCTGTTTGAAAAATCTAAGATGTTATTTATAGTCTAGTGTTTATATTATGAATTTTTGTAAGCCAATATCCTATTTATAGAGCTGAAACACAGATGGTTCAAATAAGAATTGCTCTTATCTCAATATCCTACAGACTAGCCTTTCTACTAGGTAGCATGCAAATTCCCATACAGACAAAATTTCAGCTCTGTATCCCACTATTTTCCAATATGCCACTTTGCATTGCAAGAACCTGTATGCAGCTGTATTTTCATAAAGTTGTCCTAAGAATGGCATAGATTTATTCCTTCAGGAGTTATTCATTTACATTTATTTCTGCTTAAATTTGCCTGACAAAGCATCAGTCCTCCTGACTGAAACTTACAGTAGTTCTGGGGACAGACTCCAAAAGACCTGTGCTAATGAACAAATAAAACAAGTATTAAGCCAACTCAGCTTGTTAGTCACAACCAGGTCTATGCCACGCAAACACGTAACTAAGCACCTTACCAGAATGATTAGTTTTGCAGAAGAGCATTCTTCTCCTCAGTGAGCCTAAATCCAGGGAATCCTCTCATCCTTTTTTGCCTTTTCTTTGGTTAATAAGCAACATGTAATTACACATCTGATAGTGCCTCACAGTTACATCTATTAATCCACTGACCAAATTTCAAACAAGTAGGACAGCAAGGCAATTTTGAAACTCCTCTTGCGTTACACTAAGTGTGTTTTCTCCTATGGTACCTGGGAAGGCATGAAAAATGTTTCAGGGAAGGGGAAGAGGGGACAAGTCAAGGATATCACAGTTTGGTACCAGAGGAGGTGTGAGTAGTAAAGAGGACGCTTAGGGTTACTGTGGTGAACTGGCACACCGAACACATCCAGAAAACTGGAGTTCACAAGCTCTAATGTTCATGTGTAATACAAGACACCTTCAAACAACAGTGGGTCACCTCAAAGTTTTTCATCCATTCTCTTGCTCAGGGTGTAAGATGGCCCAACAGCCAAGAAAAACTTATTTGCACTACATGTAGATGGAAGGCAGGCAGTAACGAGTCACTGCTGCACACCATACACGCTATTACCCTTGGGTTGATCCTGTAATACTTTGTTATCCCCTTCTGTTCACAGAGTTACTTGGAGAGTTTACAAGATGTTTTCTTCTTTCAAATTGCCTTTACTTTTTGTGGAGTAACTAGTGGTCCATCAGAGTCCCCATTTTATTACTTTTGTTTCAAACGTTTAACTCAGTTGTGGGCTTTGCTCTGAAAGGAAGCCTGTTCACTCAAGGTCTTGTATGAGAAAATTCAGGTATGCAGCTGAAACGCAATTCAAACCTGTGAGAGCTGAGAAGCACAGCAACCGCATGCTCTGACGGTTGTTTGCATATGTGCATTTGGAAGCCTATAAACAAAGATGACATTTGGAGTTAAAAGCCTTCAGAGTTATATGGCTTCTTGGCTACCCTAGTTCATGCATCAATTGATGTCTCGATGCAAGTTCTTCAGTTTGGAACTGTTCTGACCCTTATTTTCAAGCTGTTCTGTAAGATAACAAAAGGAATTTTCATTTATTTCGCTACATGTCTATTGATATTTCCAAATTGACAGTCGTGTTTATGACTGTCATAGCTGTCAGCTGGACCAAAATAAATCACAGCAGCTGATGTTCAACAACTGTCAAAAGTACAGAACTTACGAGGTGCTATAAAGTCAGGAATACGAATAAAAGTGTAATTAGATATGCAATATCAACATAAACATTGCTAAATACCAAAACATTTCAATATCACTTTCTAAATATACTAGAAACTGTATAGCACACAGAATGAATGGACAAACTACAGTTTACTCGCTATTATTGGCAGTGCGTGTCACTTAACTAAAAGACAAATTTTCAGTGAGATGCTGCAGGATGACCTGTACTACAGGAAATTTCACATCCAAATACTGGAAACTTACTCCATCCCTCCCACTTCACACTGATGGCAACACGTGGCTGTCCCACATCTATGTTCTTGTGGCTTTGATTCATGCTCTGCTCAGTGATTCTCCCTCCATCATTGCCCAAAGAATGTAAATATTTGTTCTGTCTGTATTCTGGTTTACAGACTTGGCCTGTTATTGAATATGAAGGCTGTAATTCAATCATAGAAGGATCTGTTGCCATGCATAAACTGGGATTTTATGTTTTATGACTTAGGCTTTGCAGAGCAGCCGTCTTCCTACTCACCTCCCCCTCTGCTTGCCCACGACTGAATTATAGTTCTGTCTCTAATTGAAGCCTAGTATTATTCTATTTCTCTTCTGCCGAGAGGAAGACCAGAGCTATCACTCTGAATACACACCAAGCCACAGGAGCCTGGATGAAGTACTCTAATGACAGGTCCTCCTACACAGCACATTTGCAGTCTTTCTGCTAATTAATTTGATTTCCTTTGTCTAGACTAACATAACACAGCAAGTTATGCTCATTTAAAGGAGGATCGTTAGCCTTTCAGTTCACTCCAAACGAGGAAGAAAGAAGAGTCAATAGAGAGGAATCCGGGGGAGACTGACTTTGTCCTTGACTACACCATTGCTTATGTTTTCACTTGACCAAGACTTTGTCTCCAGGAGAACCCGAGACAGCACTATCATCAGAGGAGAGACTATAATCAAAATCAGATATCGTCGGTATGTGCACGGCAAGGCAGTGGCAGTTACACAGAAGGGTTCAGTCTACGATGCACTGCAGTCAGCGGCTTTCTTCCTGGCAATCACTTGGCATTTACTGTTCACAGCTCCTGACATCCTCAGAGGGCTGAACAAACATGTAATTAAAAACACGCACAAGCTGGTTTCTTCAGTCTCCCTTCACCTTCAGCAGTGTGCCACTGGGCTAGTAAATCGGAGGCGAAGCTAGCAATGGGAACTAAAGAAGTAAGTCCTTGCTATTTGGAAGGCCAGACCTTCATTTGGCAGTTTTGACAATGATGGAAACTGTGGAGCTGCACAGTCTCAGAGCTGAGCTGTCAGTCAAATGGGGGACTTGGGAAATAGAGTGATGTGTGATAAACAGATGAACCAACTCGGATTTGAAAGTTCAGCCTTCTGAATCAGGTGGGCAGATCCATTTTTACTACCCCGAAAGAAAAGTGACACGAAATCACACATCTGGGTGCACTGTGGAGTAGAATGAGTCCACACATTTCTGAATAATGGCAGAGAAGATCTCTCCCTACAACAGAAGAAGAAGGGAGAAAGCCTACAGAGGCTATCACTACCCTCTTCTGCTCACAAACCCATAGAAAAGTGCCAGAGCTCCCCTTTTAAAGGCAATTTCAGGACCATTTCTAGCCTTGTAACCTCAGCTGCATTTATCATCTCGCAGCATCAAAGAGGGGAAGGATTCCAACTTTGGGACTTACTGGCTGAGGGATTTTTTTTTTGGCTGATAGTAACTGGGGACCTTCTTTACATAAACACAAGCAGAAGATAAACAGCACCTAGAGGCTCTTTATTAACTTAATGTGACCTTGTTTTTTTACTGTGCTTGGCCATAAGCCATTCATACTGTGTCACCCCAGTTAAGGTTTGAATATTTTTCCATTACTCGTACTTTCAAGCTCAGTAGAAGCAGACAATAAGTAAAAGGAAATCTAAAGATTTTTCTCTTTGGCTCTTTCAGAGAGCTATTCTCAGAAAGTTCAGGGAGGCATCTTGGAAAGAGTTAGCCATATCTCGCTATAAATTTCAGCGTTGATATGGCAAGCTCCATTTCTCTTCCAGGTCTCTTCAAGGCCTCTTCTCCTGCTCTAACTTAGGCAGCACTTCCTTGAACCTAGGGGGGAGAGATGATCTTTGATGACCTCATGTTACTACACGGGACAAAGATACTGAAACTCCATTTCATGTCAGTGCTTGATTTGATTGAGAGTAATGAATTGTCCAAGTGAAGTGACCAAGAGAGCTTCCTTTTTGACACGACTACAATGTTGGATACTAGCTAACATAGCCATATGGGACCAGTAAATGCAAGACTGGTTGTGAAGAGGAGGAACGAGTGATCAGAAAGCTTGCTCATTCAGGGTTTCGGTGTTTTTTTCCCCTTATTACAAAGTAGTCAGAGAACATGTTTTGCATTACAGTTTACACCATTTTACTAATCCTACCACTTACTATCTGTTTCACGCATTTATATAATGAGATCGATCAGCTGAAGGATTTGGCAAACTACTTGTAATGGTTCTCCTAGCACCAACACAAAGCTGTATTGGTGTTGTTTAAGCATGTACATACCACCCTATTAACCATTCAGTTGGCTCAGCAACCGAATGCCATCTGCACCTCTTGCTAAGGTCCATTGTAGTTAATTAGACCAAATAAGATCATCCCAAGGAAAATGCTCTGACCCATAGGTTTGCTCTGGTTCCTGGTCAGTGATCATCCACACAACTCACATATTCATTTATGAGTGATTTATGTACAAACAACATTAGGCACCCATGAACATGGCTCCTTCTAGACTTTTTCCTATGTCTTGCCTAAACAGTAGACTTTTTAAGGAACTTACGTGTAATATGGGATTAAGAGGAGTGGGATCTCAAATAAGGCTAGGTGGAAAATATTTTCTGACACTATGAGAACTAGACATATTGAAAGCCTCATCTCCAAATTGGAGGAAAACTTAAGTCCTGACCATTGGCCTACTTTTTCACTTCAGATCAGCTGAACTATTAGATTCTGAATTCGTCCTTATTTTGCTTTTGAAGGAGGTGAAGTGAGAAAAATTGGTTTTAAGATACTTTCAATGTAAAATTATTAAACCCTCAAAACCCACAGAGTTAACATGAAACACCTTTTTGTCTCAGTAATAGGAAAGCCCTAAAAAATACACACAAATTAAACTAGGACCTTCAGGTGTTTTCAGTCTAAAGATGCTGATATCATTTCCTGTGAAAAAGCAAATTCGAAAACTTTCATTCCCACTGTGTGGAGAGACAAAAAAAATAGTTTCAACTCTGAACCCTTGGGGTCAGCTATCACAATTCATGTAACACGATGGTCCTTAATGGGTCAAGAATAACCACAGCCCCATGGGATTTTTTTATGCTTGTATTTTGAAAGGAGGCTCAGTAAAGAATTTGGCTTAGCAAAACAACACTACCCTTCCTCTCTTCCCTTACTTAGTTTCAGAACAGCTTCTGCTTTGAGTGATTATTTCAGCTTCCATAATTTTTTTCCAGCACAAAATTGTAGAGAAGCTCCACACAGATCAGACCTTGATCTGGGCAGCATAAGAACACGGATAATGTCAGAGCATCAAAGAGAAACAGAACAGCAATTAAGAAAAACACTACCAAAAACGCACCTAGCAAAGACAAAGCTAAAAGCAGCTCACCTGTCTGAAACTCTGCTAACTTGGCAAAACCCATTTTTCTTAGAGGACCCTAAGAAGCTCCTAATTAGCACAAAGACTGAGGAATACTAATTGCCACTTGGCAAAACTCTGTTCATTTAAAAACACAGGGCACATTTGTGGGTTTTTTTCCTTCCTTCCTGCCCCCCAAAATCAAAGTCTTATTTTACAGTATGAATGACATAAAAGGCTACATCAGACCAAGTGCACAATTTCATATCTACATATTTGTTATAAGGCTGAAGGGGAGGACTCTTAAGCTTATCTAAAAAGAAAAAAAGGAGTGAGAATTAAATCATTAAACTGTATAGTTTAAGCAGAATATGCCGTGGCACTGCAGACTTGAATAGGAATGGAAGTAAGAGGCACATTTCAATTAACAGAAACAGACCTAAGAAGGCAAGCTACTGAGTGGATTTACAGCATAAACGTACAGACGACATAAAAAGCTCATCTAAATACCATAGTTTTAACAAGGGCCTCTCTATGACTATTCTCCACCCCCCTAAAAAAAAAAATATATTATTTGTTTAAAGCTGCTTGCCAAATCCATGGCAAAGCATTTAACAGAAACCAGAGATGAGATTTAGAGACACTTTAGAAATAGGTGACAGGGACATACATGTCACTTGAATCAATGTGAGCAATCCAGAAAACTCCTGTTCCCACACCTACAAAGCCTCCAGTGTCATTTGGGACTGCAACATTGCTTACCAGTGCCTCTGTAGAGCGCCCAGATGTACGACTGGGTAGGTGGTAATGCCATCTCCTGCCATTCACACAGAAGGCAGACAAAGCTTGGGAGCCACTCCGCAGCTCCCCGACTGTCCTGCTTTGTCAAGTGGGTTTCACCAACACCACTGAGTAGAAAATGAACAGCATTAACTACCAGTCATCCAAAAATTTAGCCACTGGGGCACTGGGGCATTACTTATCTTTCTCATAACCAGCTTAGCAACAAGATCTTCCCCATTTATGAACATAAGCTTAGAGTTTCAGTACCCACATGAACTGGACATAATTCCATTCACATTCCCCACACTGAAAAAAAAACCCTAAAAACTACAGAAAAGGGTAGTGGGAAAGTAGAAAGTAGAAAGTACAAAGAGGCATTACCCGTACTTTCTGTTAAAGCTGGGTTACTAGATAGGGAATAAACATAAAATTCCTGGACCTAAAGGGAATTATAATATCATTGTCAACATTATTTTTTTGTCATTAGACTGTGATGTGGAGGGTGAGGTCCTGATTTAAGCTCTCTGAATTTTATCATCCTCTCCAACACATTAAGAAGGTCATTTTTCCTAGGTTTTTGAACCCAAATGAAAACAATCACAGATCGAAAGAATTAGAACCTATGCCTTTTTCTCTCAATTCTACATTCCAATAAGAATACTGCAGGATGTGGGTTCAAATACATATTCCAGTTATGTATATTCACTGTAGAATAGTGCAATTCCACTTTCAGGTTAAGTAATGGCACAGAGAAAACCCTGTATCTGACCTTGAGAAATAACCAAAACAGCAATTAATGTCGGCTGGAAATATTTCTAATTGCAACCCATGCCCCTCTGAGATAAAGCTTAAATCATCTCTTGCTGTCACCCAGCGCATGGCACAGTTTGATTCATTTAAAATGTGAGCCACAGTCCCCCCTCCTCCTGGTCCCCACTGACACCACCTTTTCTCCACTCAGCACACACACAAGCATGCGTGCACACACTCACACTCATACACACACACACACACTCACTCACACACATTCCTCGGTCACCCCATGCCAGTACTAACAACCACGCAGCCACGCAGTCAGCAAGATGAGTTTGCTGATCCAGCCGAAAAGGTATTTTATTTTTTTTTTTATTTTTTTTTTTGCCGGCCGGCTTTCCGGCTGCCTGCAGGATCAGTAACGCCGCCGGGGCCCCCGTGCCAGCGCCGGGCAGCTCTGCCCTGCCACTACCAGCCGACGGGCAGGCTGCCTTCAACCCGCTGGGAAGCCGCACCCTGATACTCCTTCCAAACTGGGGCCTGGGAACGCTGTCACCCAACTTACCTGTTTCAGGGTGGAGGAGGCTAATGTAACTGGAAGGGTGTGGCTGATAAAGGTGGCGCTGACTGACAGAACGGCATGCTTTTTGCCTCCTGGATGAGATCCACAGTCCTTGTATCTAAACGGCTTGGTGCTAGGACTACAGCCCGTACCGCAGCAGTGAGAGGAAATCAAAATAATAATAATAATAACAGAATGTGATGAGTAGCACCGTTTCAGATGCCCACGGGCATCCGAGATGTTTGTACAGGCTGGCACACCAGAGGCAGACCCTACGGGAAATGCACACTCCTCCACAGGGGCTGCTGGAAGCCAGGCAGGAGATGTGGGGTATGCAAACAGGCACCGATTTTTGCAAGTGTCTTAAACATTACAGCTCTTACTTAGGACTAGATTTCCAAAAGCGGTATGCACCATTTATCTCAAGTCCTGAATGGATATAGGGTACTTAAAATGAGGCTTTTATCTTATCTTGAAAATGTGCTCTGCAACTGTAGCGCAAAACTAAATATTAAAGATGGAAAAAGCAGCACGGAATTGTAGTCTAACTGCTGCATCCTACTGTTTCACTTTTGAGAATCTTGCCTTGTAATTTCAAAGGCTTCTTCTGCCAAGGCTTTGGGGTTTTACGTGTTCAAATAAAATCACTGGTTAGACTGCATAGGAATAATCTACATGATATCTGAGGCATCAATGCCTTCTCCTTCATTCCTTCCCCATCAGTCATATGCCCCCCTCACCCTCCCTGCCCTAACACCTACCCTTGCTGGATTCTCTGCATCTGATCCAGAATCTAGCACTGATGACTGTGGCAAAGTGGTTCTTCCTTTTTGTGAAGGTGCTACGTACCCATGCAATTAGTGCATTGCAAAATTAAGAAAACCTGAATTTAAGGACAAACAAACAAACAAGTAACGTGGTTTGGTGAAAGAAGTTGGAAGGAAATAGTTTTCTGCTCTCTTTCTAGGTAACAGATGGGACAAAAATGCTCATGAGACAGAATCGATCTGCTAGGTAATAACCTGAAAAAAACCCCACAAACCTATCAGAAGTTATAACACAATTTGAATGCAGACATTTGTCCAACCTCCCTTTCAGAACAGAGCACCAGAACCATAACAAAAGTTGTTCACTTGTTCTGTCTATTGAATTCACAGGAATTTTTTTCCCACATTAGGCAAAAGCACAAGTTGTGCAGGCACGTGACATGGTAAGAAATGGAGTGATGATCCTAATACATGAATAAGAATAACAGGAGACGAGTTTTCCAGTACTTATTCAGCAGAAGGCTGAAACAGCATCTTACCAGTCAGGGTCTAAGGTGAAGCCTTCAATGCCAAAGAGCACCAGCTCGTACCTCTGCCACCCAGGCAAAGGGTACAAATACCACAGTGACTAGCCAGAACCTGTGCATTAAGCTTCTCCCTTGTTACTGAACGAAGGCATCTTCACTCTCCAAAAGCCCAGATGATTTTGAGTACCATGCGGGCTAAAGTTTTCCAGTATATACATATAGTTGCATGTATGTATAAATATACTTAATGGTCAACAGAGAGGACTAAGCTCTCATAGAGGTATGAGCTTTCACCATTTTAGTAATTAGGGCTCTGATTAAGAGAGGACAGCTTTAAACTAACACTGTAGAAGTTAAGCAAACACTTAATTGTCTTCCTGTATTCAGGTCCAAAAGCCTGTTGAAGTTACCAGACATTAGAAGAAAAGCATGGCATTGTACCGTACACACCAGAAAGTCAAAAGCATCAGGGAACACACCTTGCCCACTAGTAATTAAAATTAAGAGGTGGAAGTTGTATCAAGGTTGGATAAGTTTGCAGCCTGATGCAACTTTTTGTTAAGTCAAATTCCATAAGCACACACCAGGCTGCATACTCTTCCTATATGCATTGATATCTCTCACAATGGTCATCACAGTAACCCCTCTGTCCCGACACATCCTACAGTAGGACAAGAGATTCCTCACCAAAAAAAAAAAAATAAAAAAAAAATCCAAAAGCAGAAGCTAACCAATTTGTATGCAAATCTTAAAAGAATCCCATCAGATCTATGCCCACCACACTTTGCTGGTGGTATGCTGAGGACATTAAGGACAAATCAAGGCTCTATTTTTGCACTTGAAAGCATAGCTGCACAAATGCAGAATGGAAAGCAGTAGGTTATGTGCCAGTTCTGGGTACCATGCTTCAAGAAAGACATGAAGATTTCTAGAGGGGAGGCAAAGAAGAAAACCAAGAACATTTATATACACAGAAACTATAACTTTATGTGGCAAGACTGCAGAAATCAGGGATTTTTAACACAAAGAAGCAAAGACCAAAGAAATGTTAATAGTTTTCATAGCTGTAGCATAAAAGGATATGGTTAAGAGTGAAACAATTATGTCTCTACCCTTCATGGATGCAAATGCAATAATGTCAGCAAGTAAGATTTCAGACAACATTTCTATTAACAAGCACCATGATACAGACAGTGAAGCACTGGAATTTATTTGCCTAAGTTTGCAGACTTATCATCAGGATTATTATGGAGAAAGTGACACAAAAGTAGAAAAACATAATCACCTCATCCACCAGTAATTATGTTAGATAAAATGGACTATAACAAAGAGGAGATGAGCCAGATGACTTCTCAAAGTCCATTTAATTCCCTTTTAAGTAAATAAACATAGACATATTATATAGAACAATTATTGAGCTCCAAAGAACCATCTTTGGATGGTTCCATAATAGATTTTTGCCTAGTTTTCTGTCATCTCTCTTCTCATCTTTCTAGGTTTCTATGTTTCACACTAGCTAGCACAGAAAGACAGCAGCAGCAGCAGCAGTACAGCTTAAGGTGCTTCTGCTATGGGGGTCACTAAATCACTACTCAAAGCTAGCCTTAAGCTCAACACACTGCAACCTGCTAATTGTGAACCTACCACCTTTATAATGCAAATACTATCAGATTCTTCCAGAATTAAAGACTCGTTTTGATTTCTTTTGATTCCTCTAGGCAGGATATGTAACATTTATTTCATGCTCCTCAGTTGGCAAGAGGTCAAGACTCAAGATTCTGCAGAATGCCTTGGGTTTTCCAAACTTTAGGTTATTTAGAGGAAACATTCCTAGTTTATTTGTTGAAGAAGATGAATGTCATTGATAAATCATTAGAAAATGTTATGTTCCTAAAGCATATTTAAATACCCATAAACCACACACCCACACCATTTCCCACATAAGGCTAACTTGAGCACAGTTTTAAATCATCTTTGAGGACTGATTTCAAGGCACAGATATCAAAACTGCTTAATTAGCAGTGTGTGTAGACAATATTGTGCCAGTATCGTGCCTTATCGTACTTTTTCCTCCCGATCCCTTCAGAGCCCAAGCGACAGACAAGTTGAACTAGAAGCGGGGTGATGGCGCTGCTGCACTGGCTGATGGAGCAACCAAAGTCCACAACCAGCAACTGAATGGGGCAGATGAGTAGCTTCTCATCTGGAGGCCTCAGGACAGCAGGACAGGCCCAGAAACAAGCACGTCCTCAAAGATCTGAGGCAAACCACAGAGGTTTGCATAGACCAAAACATCTGTATTGTCCTTGTGACAGTAAACACCCAAATTCTCTCTGTTCATAATACCCATAATTAAAAGGTGTGGAATAGTTTGTCAACAGCTGTCATCATAAAGCTATGGTATTTGTCCTACAAGCAGAGCAATACCCTGTGAAGATGTATCCACTGTCCAACCCTCCCTTTCCCACAAAGCCCAACAAATAAATAAATGAAATTGCCCTCAAACAGAAACTGAACACACTGGAATCCTATTCCACTTTCCCATCTGCCTTCTTCATCCTCCTGAGACTGAGATCAGTTTTGAAATTTGATTTACTTACTGTTGCTATTTCCCTAAAACTAGCCTACAGAGTAAAGGCACCTCCTCAACATTTTCCATGTAAGGAACTGCTCCCCTACCTAGATACAGTCTAATATTTCTGACTACAAGAAAGAGATGGAGTAATATTGCAATGTGTGGTTTCCTAAAAACCAGGAAAGAGTCATTCACCTAAGAGCAACTTACAACACCAATATTGGTTATTTGTTTACTGTTATTTACTCTTATTGTTATTAATTTACTGTTCTTTAGTAACTATGATACCATTCCTCTTAGTACTGCTATTCCTGAAAGAAGCCCATTGCTCTGGCATGTTTTTTAAACCAACGCTACATTTACACTCTCTTGTAACCCAAGGCAAAGCAATGATCACGTGGACACACCTATGTTCAGATTCTAATAAAAAGTATGTCACTCATTGCCAAGGAATTACTGTAGGATTGAAACAAATGGGAGGAAAATCCTGAAACAGATTAGTACAGCAGAGGATGAGAAGAAGCTGCAAGGCTCCACGCAGTAGGCAATACTGCAATGCCTTCTACCAACAAGAAACTCCAGGCATCTTCTCACTGTGCCCACTAAGCTCAGGGGGGAAAGAAAGTATGGAGGGAGGGATGGAGGATTCTCTGTGGATATGTATTTAAATTTTTTTCAGAGGATTTATCTGACAAATACTGACTTCATTAGAGTCAATAAAAAACATATTTTATTTTACTTCAATGAAGCTAGTCATTTTACTCTGTGGGAATACTAATACAGAGCCCTTGAGGTTTAAAATATATAGCCATTTAGATCAGCTAAGGATCTGTCTTCAGGTAGATTCACTGATATTTCACACAGTTCAGGTGGACAAGAAAAGTCCTGCCATTAAAAATACACAGTCAGTTTGAAGTAATCAGCAAATGCTTACAGACAAATTTTTGTGACAGCTGACAGATGAAAAAAGAAACAACCACCACACCAGAAATGTTTACCAGGAAGTAATTTAAAACAATAGATTAACATTTATGTTCTTGGAATATCTGGTAATTCCAGTACAAATTGTTTTTAATTTCTTCTTAGTCTCATGTTTCTTCCTCAGTTATTTTGCATACTTAAAATCATATTTTACTTTTAATTAACTAAACTTCATCTAGCTATAAAGGAGGAAAAAGGACAAGGGAAGAGAGAACTCCAAAAATGTCTGTTTTCTGCTTAGTGTACCACACTAAATAAACTTAGCCTCCTGTAGTCCTAATCAGGGCTACAGGAGTCCGTGGATATATCCTGTTACATGGGCCAATGGTAACCCCAAATTTTCTGCTTGCGTTCGTGCCTTGGTTTTGTGATTTAGCACATTTAGCCTGGCAGGCTCATGTGGGACATCCAAGAACAGTCCAGTCTCCCATTACATGCCTTTCTAAGAATTTTCAGGCTACAATAATTATATATCAACTACAATAATTAAATATCAGTCAAATAGCTTCTACTCTTTTTTTCCACCTTAAGTATCAGGATCTAGGAAGAACTTACTGGAAGACAATCGTGGGGAAAGCAGTGAGGTGAAGGAAGAGGGAGAAATAGCTGTGATACATTTTTCTCTCCACAAAGGTTGTAACGAAACAAAGAATTTTTCATTGCATGACTGCCATATAGTCTAAAGCAAGAAATATGCAAGTTTAATTAGAATACCCCCATATCCCATAGATTTAGACTCTTGGCTGGAACCAAATTAAGATGTGATTAAGGTTTACTTCAGAGATGCCAGACCTTTTGAAGTCCTTAACTTCAGTTTCAGCAATGGTGACAAATAACCGACTATTTTCCTGAAGCTAATGCTAACTTTCCCACAATGTGTGGATTAATTGCAGGCTTCATAACATGAGTGTCTTGTTTGGTACAGTTTCCTGGCTGGAAGGCCCCAGTTTCTGCCAGCTGGCTGTACCGGGCAAACCATTTAAGCAAAGGAGGGCCGATCCTAATCTCTCCTCATGCAATGCTAATACAGTATCAATGAAGAATCCAGTATCTGCTTTGCTTTGTGTGCACAGCTCCCAACTGAACTTCGGACTTGTAAAATTGAGTGTTATACAGGACTTTCTCATCTTGAAGTAAAATCAGGTTCAGTGGTACTCAAAAGTGTCTGGGAAACCCCAACAGCCTCTGAAACTGTGTTCAGCTCTGAACTGTGACATTCTGGCCACTGGCAGCAGGGGCCGTTCCCCGTGTAAGGGTTTGACAGTGGAGGGGAGGGGGTAAAATGTGTCTAGCTGTACTTTGGATCTAATTACATCTCCTTATAGCTCCGAGGATTTTATCACCTTTAGTTCCAGAGTGTAATTTAACCTATGCATTCAACCCTCATAGTGATCCTCCCCAGCCTTTAGTTCCACCTTTTGCCTTACAGAAGGAAAACCCCGTATGATAGATCTGGGAGCATTAAGAAGCATTTTGCAGCATTTCTCAATCTTTCTTCCACCTTTTTTTCCCCAGCACTTCTGTGGGAGCCTCCACTTATGAGAGGCAGGGTTTTGGAGACACTCATTTCTTCAGTATTATCTGAAGTTTAATTAAATTCCCCACCTCGGCACACCGACTTATGTACACCGTAAACCTAATCCCCAAACTCTCTCTATTGACAGCACAAAGAATGCAGGTGTGTGCCTCACCTTTGGGAATTCCCAATGCGGGTCACCTAATTTTTAGGTTCTTCAACAGTCCCTATGGCGACATCTCTACTGAATTATTTAGGTTGCTCAGTTCCACAGTCAAAAGCAGCTAATTAGGAAAATCAGGGCTTGCATTTCAGTAACGCTTTGCAGCTCAGTTCACAAAGGACTTCAGCTCGTTTGGAAGCCACCGAGGCAGGCTACCGCAAAGCAGGTTACATTAGCTGTTACTCTCCTGCTTTTCTGCGAGACTTACCAAGTCCAGACTCTGTCCGCTTCATCGAGCTTCACTGCTTCCCATACTGAGCAAGGACCCTGCCAAATTCCTAGTCTTCGTAGCACTGAGCAAAGGGAAGTCTAAGCACTCTAAGGTAAAGATTTGAGGTGCACTGCCCAACATGAAACAAAAAGTTTGTGGCTTCAAGTTCCCAAACTAGCACTCGAGACATTGTTATTTGTGGAATTCATTTGACCTTCATAATCGGCCAGTCTTCTGCATAGTGAAAATAGGTGGAAGGAAAGAAGGCAAAGGCTACTTTTACCCTCCACATATCTTAACAGTGCCAGAGAGGCCAGATGCATTTAGATTCTTCCTAAGTTACTCAGAGACCATGCTGAAATATCTAGAATAAAAGCAAAAGGCTTCTTTCGTTAACTTATGCATATGTCAAGGTTTTACTGCAAGTCATATATATGTGTGTGTGTGTGTGTATATATATATGCAAGGTTGGGCTAACAGGCATATTTTAAGTAAAGGGTAAGCTGATATGAGAAGGTGACCCAGACAGAGTGGCAATGTCACAGTGGTTCTTGATTTGAGATTTTTTTTTTCGTGGGGCAAAATAACATAAACCTATGAGCAAACGCAGTGAAAGAAAAAAATAGCTAAATACTTAACCTTTCTCTCCCCATACCCTCAGCCTGTCCTGCAGAGCAGCCCAATAAAGAGGGTCAAGCAAAAGCTACAAATGTACAACCCTCCTCTTGGCAGGCACCAATGATCGCCGTCTTAAGCGCAGATTCAAAAACAAGCCAACATTCGTCTTTCTCCCTTTTCCCTGGCACATTCCTTCTGCAGACCTCTAACTACAACTGCGTATCAGGGAAATAGCTGCATGCCACAAGATGATTTGGAGAGAGACTGCTGTCTCAACATAGCACGAAGATGACTAAATAGTGACGAAGTAAATCATCCCTCAAAGATAAGTCAATAGTGAATACGTAATTTTATCTGTCAAGAGTTAACATGCAATGAATACTTGCAAAGGTTACACAACATAAAATCTACCAGCAGTTAGATGTGAGTTCCTTCACATATGCTAACCAAGGAAGCCTACGGAGGAATAGATCCCATTTGACTTGATGAAAAGCCTTAAGAGCAGCAAGTTGTATATATAAACCCCTAGAAAAGGATTATATCCTAGGAGGGTGTTAGCTTACAGCCAGATATCTTACAGTAAAGATGCCCTTTCTAAGTATTTCTTAGGAAATGTGCTACACTTCCATTTAAAAATATTTAAAACAACCAGTGAATGAGTGAGGGGAATAGCTTATAATGAATAAAAAAAATCCTAAAGGTGGTTAAAAAACCCCAAAAACATTCATTGAACACCCCTGCACACACACTCTGAAGCCATAAACAGTTTGGAATTGAACTTGTAGTTAAATCTGACAGACCACTGAAAAGCTTAACTCACTTTTCACTTCTGTCACTATTTGCATTTTTCTTTTTTTTTAGTTACATAAAAGCTTTAATCTGTTTGGGTTTTCTTCTTGAATATACTTTTCAAGTTCTTATATATATATCTAGCATGCCATTATATCTGCCCTATAAACTCTTTGAAAACATAGCTTATGATGTTTAAAACATTCTATTTAATTAGAAGAAATTAAGCATCCTCCTAAAATGTGCAAGCAGCAGTTGTATATTCTGAAATCCAGGCTGTAAGTACACATCCCTTAAATTTTCCTAACTTCTTGAATAAATACATCCTTTGAGGTTTCCCAGATAAGATATATTTTAGATTACTTAGGCTATCCAAAGAATGTTTTTGACGCTCTGTGCAATTAGAGCTGAAAGTGCATTTATCTTGCTATAAATAAGGTGACTCTTAAAGAATGAAGTTCAGAAGTGTAAATGTCAACTCTTTAGTGGACGTATCTTTGATAGCGTAACTCCATATCTCAAAATACCTAGGCTAGTTTCACTCAAATTTGAAATTAATTCTGACTTTTATAATATATGCAAGCCAGAAAAACTCATGGAATAATTCCAGAATTAAATTATATGAGTTTTATCATAAAACCTAAGTATTTACATAGCTGTTTTGAAAGTTGCCATTTAAATATGATGTTAACTTAAAACTACCCCCAAAATCATATATAATCAAAAGTATAACTGAAATGTTCTAGAACAGCCTATGTACGGAATAATTCAGTTCATCAGAAGCAAATCCTCTCTTCCCTACTCCACAGTACTTGGTTTAGATACGCTGCTTCAAAAGGGAAAAGTGCAACGGCAATTAGCTGTTGTCATCTCTTTCTTTTACTGCACTAAAAATATATTTTACAGCTACGGATGACCTTGTGTAAGCCATAAACAAAAGCTTTGGATGTCCCAGGTTAGAAATGTTAAATAATGAAGACAGCAGAAAAATACACAATGGGCAGAAATTCCCACTACATAGAAGGCATGGTTAACAGTGCCTTTTCTTTTGAAGTATAAAAGTATTTTTTCATTGTCTTGAAGTAATACACTGCTCTACTCCTCTGTGCAGGAATTAATTCAGTGTGTGCAACTCTGCATTAGAATTCACATCCTTATAGGCTTTGCAGCAAAGCGAAACGTCAATTTTTTTGGCATCTACATGTAAGGTCATGGCTACCTTTTTGATATACTATTACTATTTGCTTACATACACATACATCACACCGTAATAAGCTGTTTGTAATAGAAGGATTTTAGGCTTTAATACTTTTTTTAAAAAACGTTCAACGACAGTAACAGTTTTTACAACGTGTAAAGTGACCCATGACGTTCTGTTCAATCAATGACAGCATTATACAACCAGTCACAGAATGGTTTGGGTCGGAAGGAACCTTTAAAGCTCATCCAGTCAAAACCCCCTGTCATGGGCAGGGACATCTTTCAATAGACTAGGTTGCTCAAAGCCCTGTCCAACCTGACAGTGATCACTTCCAGTGGTACACACAGCTTCTCTGGGCAACCCGTTCCAGTGCCTCACCACCCTTATTAGCCAGTGTCACTGTTCAGAAAATTTGGGAATGCTGATCTTCGGGCTGCCTCTTAAATAGCAACCTTATTCAAAGATCTTCCACACTTAGCAACTGAGCCTGTCTATCTAGGCTACTAAGGCCACCCAGTACTAAAAGGGTTTCCAAGACACCATGCAAGGGAGTCTGTACCTAAGAACATTGTCAGCCAGAGAACGTACAGTGTTTTGAACACTTATATCAACATTTACAGCACTATTTCTGAGCTAGTTTCCCACAGATGTTGAGTGTACCACTTTAGACATCACAAAGAAAGTCTGTAACAGAATTAAGACACAACCTAGCAGCTAGCAGCAGAGCCAAGGGCAAGACGGCCCCTTCAGCACAAGTTGAGACCTGTGCCCAGCTAAAGTGACACCATAGGCATAGCCAAAGGCAGCATAACAAAGCAGGAATACTCACTGGACCGTTCATACTTTCAAGAGACTATTAGATTCTGCTGCCTCAATGAAATTGGTCATGCGATGAAAGCAAAAGGCCATCACAGAAGCTTTAGGAAAGGTTTACAATTACCAAGAAGACAGTACTTATTTAAAAGCAAAACTGAAGCATGAGTCTCACCCAAAAAATTCCACCAGCATTGCTATCTGACTAATTGCTATAGATGTTAGCAGTTTGCATCTTACATCTTGAAGTTCAAAAGTTATGGCGCATTTGATGCCCGAATTAAAGCATCAGCCTTAACCATGGTAAAATAAGCCAGTTTTTAAAGGAAGAATAAATATCTTGGAAGAAAAAATCTAATTTGGAGCACTTCATAACCAAAGCATCTTAAATTACAGTTCACGTCTATTGAGAAGCTAAGCCTCTCTTTAATTGATATAAAGCTAACCACACATATTATAATATCACAATAAAAACTAACTAATTTTGCATTGTCCTGTAAACAGTAAAGATAAATCTAAACCCATGATAAATACTGTGACAAATACATTTCAATATTCTCAACAATTACACCTAAATTTCTGTGAGGGAAAAAAAAAAACAAAAAAACAAGCACGGCATTAGCACCTCAAGCTCCCCATATTTAACACATTCAGAAAAAGTAACAGCTTAAGTCAATCACGTTTGACTGCTATCCAGTTATTTATACGAGTAAATGAAGCTGGCGTCCGAGTGGGGAGATGAACTGGCAACTTGCCGCAGCCTTGAGTTACAATTTGTATATAACGGACCAAACCATAAGCACTTCTGATTGTAGCCTATCTACGACGATGAAGCTAAGCAGAAGAGTTCGAATAGGCAACACTTTATTTTAATTAATGATAGAGTGAGAGAGTGGTTTCTTCACTCTGCAGGTGAAATTGCTCAGGACAGATCTGCAGAAGAACTCGGCTCCACCACGACCTGAAGCCTGGACTGCCAGCGGAGTTTGGTACACAACAGTCTCCCTTGAGACAGGAAACCCTCAGTATGGACTTCTCACCCATGCATTTGCAGTTCCACTGCCTGAATGGACCAGCTAAAACCAAAGTGAAAATTCCCATCGTTGCTGGCAGCCTCAGAGACTCCACAACACGCTGGTCTGTACGATGGCCATGGTTACACTAGAGGAGCATGGACCATAATGAAAGGATATCTCAGCTGGCTGGGAAAGGTCATTTCCAGTGGTTCTACAGACCTTTAAAGATCATTTTGAGCGGAAGAGGAATACAGGAGAAATTAGATTATTCCTCCTCAGCACATGCATTGAACAGGATGAAAAAGATTTCTTCAGATTTGAATATCTCAAAGCAGATTAGCAGCTCACATTCACATCTTATGCGAACAGGAAAAGAAACAGGTATTTTGGAGTGACTTCACAGATAACATACAAATCCACAAATTTCATACAAAAAAACCTCCCACCACTGCTTTTTAGGCACTTTTCTAAGATATTTCAAAGCTGAGAGCAGCTTAGAAATAAACCAATTTCCCTGTCTTTTTATCAAATAACTGTATTACCATATACAGCATGAACACAGCAGTAGCTTCCATAGGCAGTCTTGAAGTTCCCACTAATTCCTAACACATGATGGGAACAGTCCACTCGCCTTTTCTGGTGTTCAGAAGTACACAGTGAGTAGCTTCCCACTTTTGCAAGATATCTGCCATTTTGGAGGTGATGAAAATATTTGCAATAGTAATCACATTGTGATTATGCATTCCCCCCTACTCTTGATTTAGGAAAAAAAACTCACAACAAACCTGTATGCATTTCATAGCAAAATTACTTCGTTCTGTTTTACTGATTTGTAAGCAGCTTTTGTGTCCATGTAAAAATGACCTCTTAACATGTACTTAGGAATGGAAAGTCATCCCTGTGGCCTCTTCTTTCTCCAGAATTCACTCTCTAGTTGAAACACTGGCCAAAGCACAAATAAACAAACATTAGTAAATACGAGACTGGAGTGCCATTGCTTCTCAAGAGTAGAGCCTGCCAATACCAGATATGGATCCAGAGATACTGCTGGCTTCGCCTCTTCCAGAATAACTTTTCCAAGGAGCTACACCCTTGTCTAGCTTGCTCAGATTCTGAAAATCACTGTTTATGAGTGTGGCTATAATAGCTGACCTAACCAGAAGTGCCAGGAATGAAACCACAGACTTTGGAAAGCAACGGGATCCATAAGCTACAGACTCCTTATTTTGAGAGTCTCTGGTCTGAGAGTCCCAATCCTAAGCCACATGAGACAGCCATGCCAGGATAATAGTTCAGATTCCGCAAATCACATCCATATTGTTAAGTCTTTCAACGTCTGGCACAGTTTTAAATGGACAACAAATCTGTTTGTCGGATAAAGTCTGAACTGCTAAATAAATAGTGATAAATTTCCTAATAGCACTGGGCAGAGTGTTCCTGCAAGTACAACGTGTGTTTATCAGTTTCCCACTGAGCTAGCGTTGACTTTCAAATTTCCTTTAATCCTATTATAGTAAACATAGTACAGCCCTCTGGCAAACAAGAGCCACATTCTTCCTGTAATATCATATCCTTCTTTTAAAGAAACCTTAGAGATGTCCAGAAAAGAACTAGGCTCAACTTGGAATGACACAATAAACTTGTTTCCAAAGAAACTTAAGTTTTACAAAATATTAGATTTTATACTGAAAAAAACCCCAAGACTATTTTTATAAAGAGAAGATTGGCAATTTCTGATAGGTACTCAAAATAGTGTTCGCATGTATCATGCTTTTAAAGTCAGCTATTGAAACACCAACATAAAAATATTTTTCTAGTTGGAAGCAGTCTACCTGAGTGGAAGGGTGTAGAATTCAGAAAACAGTAGAGAATTCCTGGCATTTTGGATGTAGATTTCAGAAAATAGTAGACTGTCGTTTGTGAAGGAGCTTTTTCAGTGCTCCTTCAAGAAGAAAGAACACCAAGTGCAGACGACTAAAAAAAAAGCGGATAAAGAAAACCAAATGGGATTTATTATAGTACAATTTGTATTTAAAGCTTCTCTTCATTTGGGAGGAATTTATGGTAGACAAAGGTGGGATTTGTCTTACAGGAAAAAAAAAATAACCTAGATTAAGCTGTTGAATAACTTCGTGTAAGTGACGGAAGGGACATAGGGAACCTGAAAGCAAGACAGTTTCAGATGACAGAAACTAGCTCAATTTCCAACTGTGTGCATTTGTCTTGCTTGCTTCAGGGTTCCTATAGAAGAAGGGTCATTACATACAACAAAAATAGCCTACAATGGTGCTAGTTTCACATACCTTCTGTGATTTTTTGAATAAAACAATAAATATTCCTAATAATCAGTTTACATGACATTTGAATCTTCAGCTTACGATACCCTTAAGAAGTCACAACTTCTGGACTATGACTTTACTTAAGGCTCAGCTTCAGTAAGGGTTGGAAATACTGAAGAGGCACATCAACAATCCTTCCCTACCTACACAGAATCCAAAGTGCTTATAATTTGTTTCTGCTTGTAAGTATTCACTCTTCAGAATATCCGGGCAAAAGCTGTTCTCACTGAAGGATCAGGCAAAGTTTCCATGGGCTTCATTAATGAAGAATATAGACCAAAGTCAACAAACATGCCTAGTATAAAGCCATGGTGTGTAGTAATCTGAAAGGTGTCAGCCAGAGAACAAATTAAATCGAAATACAAGCGATAGCCATCTCTATCAGGAGACTTTACTGGACGTATCCATTAAGTCATGCAACATGCTCACATATTCCCCGTCTTCTCTGCCTTTCTTGTTCCTCGCAAAGGACACAGAGCTCCAAATTATGTTGACGGAACAGGAACTGACAAACGATAGATGGATCATAACAAAAAACATGCCTCGAGCAAGGATGTCTGACATCTGAGAGCTGGGATGTTTTCATTTTGGATAGAAGCTCTGACCCACTATTTACACCCCTATCCCAAGCTCTCCCACATATTTTTAAATGACTACTTTCCAGATGTTATCTGTATGGAGACTGGCCAGATTTATGGGCAGGATCCTGCTCAACTCTAAGCCAAACTAGTGTTTTGGCCTCACTGGAAATGAGATTAGGTCTGAGATTTGCACCAGGAAAAAAACTGCTGTTTCATGCCAGAAATGGTCATGCAGATTTTTTACAATGCTGTTTATTTTTTTTTGTTAGCACTACTGTAGAATATCAGGCTATTTAGCATTATCATAATAGCACTTAAGCAGCGTAATAGCATAGAATGCCCATGGCTGGAATCCACAACAAAACTGCCCACAAATGAAGATGGGCAGCCAGTTCACTTGTAGCATCAGCCCAATACAGTTTTCCAACTCTAGCAAGTGTTTGTACAAGACAAGGTCAACAACACATAAGAGAAGTTAAAATTCGGGAAATTTTTAAGATTTATTGCTGCTAAATCCACAGTCTGAGGTTGTATTTGTGCATTGCCCAACACACTCAATAAAAACTGGTTCCAAAATGAAATTTAGAGGGTAAATAATAATTTTCCTTTCCCAGTGTGTTTTACTTCTCCCACATCCTTAACACAAAATAGGCAGAAATGTAATCTTTATGAGACTTTTTGTGTTTGAATCTATCACAGTTTTAATTTCCTTTTAGTTTCATTACAAATTATGGTTTCTTAAAATACTTACTCCCTAAACAATAATGACTTTAAAACTGTCTGGAATGAGAGATAAATTTACCTTTTCCTTTCTATAAAGAAGCTTGTAGTAAAGACAGTAGCACACATATTTCTATATACCTCATACATTTACAGTATAACTAATTCTACATGGCAGTGTAGCCTCTACAAAAAACTGACCTTAGTAAATCCCCCTTAGTTTTATGACTAATCTAAAATATACCACTATAACTCTTACAGATATTATATAGACAGCAACACCAGAAAAAAAGTATATACAGAATCTCACAGATAAGCATGGTTATGCCCAGAAGTAAAAAATGAATGTGAGAAGTAGATGCTGCAAGATGACTTTTTGACAAAGACAGGTTACAACTGAAGTTGCCATAATTGCATCACTCCAGATATTGAAAGATAGATTGCCCTCTGTTTTGACGTCCTGGAGCAAGACAGATTCTTATGGTCTGTTTCTCTTTCTGAAACAAGCTTCAAAAATTTTCTAAAAAATGGTAATAAAAGACTTAATGCACCGAGAACAAGAATTAGCATGGTTTCAAGTGACATATCCATAATCTGCACAACTCATGTTAAAATCTACACTTCACCCCAGAGAGGAGCTATGCATTGGAATCAGGTTTGGAGTAGACAACCTCTCGCAACAGAAATACAGATAACTGAGAAGGAAAAGCTCTCTTGTTTTTCAGTTCCTATTGTTCCGAATAGCACAACATGTTATGCATTCTAAAAGCAGTCTTGGAGCAGTCACAGTGATCCAGAAAAAGGAGGAGCTTTGTATCATTCATGTTAAACACACACAGCCCTGTGATTTCCATCATGATCCCTGTGAAAATGTGTGTAAAACTGAAGTGTCAGTAAGAAGCTCAATTTTTGCAGCAATGATGACCATCCTCTGCTACTGACTGAGAAGGATGTGATCCCTCATTGCTCCAATAATGTATTTTCTAGTTAGAAACGCTTTCATACAAAAGATAATGGTTTATAATTAACAAAATCATCCTTCTATTTAAAATAATTTTCACAAAAGAAGCAAATTAAAGAAAAACAAGAAAGTGCAAAAAGTCAGCCAAATCACCAAACAACAGAGAACTGAAAAGTTTTCAGCTTTAGAGTGGGAAAAAAAAATGTTTTAGCATTTTTTTAACAGAAGCTTTAAATTTTAACCGGATGTTTCTCAACATCTCCATGGGCATCGCGCATTCCCACCTGCTTGGGGCAACCGGACTCCAGAGCCAGAAGATGTTTCCCATCACGGGCTGTGACCCAGAACTGCCACCACAGGCGGCACCGTCTTCCTCCAAAGCAGTACTTCTGGTGCGCTGTGGGAAATGTAGTCAACCACGATGCTGCACCCACAAAACACAGTGCAGCATTTCTAAATGACAGTTTTTAAGTTTCAAGCCAACGTTTCTCACCACTCCCAAATGCAATGAGGAACATAAACACAGCCTTGTGAACCTTTATAGGCGGAAAGGCTACAGCCAGTGACAGGCAAACAACCGTGAAGAAGCACCAGCAGTCCTTTCCTAAACGCAACTGCTGTGCTCACAGTCACCAGACGAGCACAAGGCTGCGTTATCCCAAGCGCACACTCAAGAAGTAGTCCGCTACCACATGCCACACTATAAAAAAAAGTAAATTAGCCATCTTCTTTTAGAACTGAAGGGAGCTCAGTTTGTGTATATACAAGTAGGGCAGCCACAGTTTGTTGCAGGGCTGTGCTCTCCTGCGGAGCCACGAGGAGCTTCTCGGTAACACACGTGTAGGCAATGGTGCAAGAAGCAGGGACTAGCCCACACCCCTGGGAAAAATGGTTAGTGTCTGCTTCAAACCACACAGTGCATCAGTACGAGTCTGCTGCAGCGAGACCAGGTCTATGTTAGCAGGTAGCACGGCCCAACAGACATACAGAGCATAACATTTAAGCATGGCAGACTTTACATCAACACTATATACCTTTTACAGGGTTTTACTTCAGGCTAGCTCTGGTCTGGTCCCACGGACTGAATTTCCAGCAATGACTCAAGCACATCTTCTAGTTTAGATTCATTCTAAAGGAATCCAGCTGGCCCACCATGAAGTATATGGAGATGGACAGTAAGTGGGAACAACTGGAAGACTGGCGTCAAAAGTACACTCCTGACACGAACCACAACACTAATATAAATGCACAACCACACCCACGAGCATCTGTGAGAGCAAAGTGAAAGACCTTTTTGTGCTGCTTTTGAAGAGACTCTTTGGATATCACTAAATCTGCACAGTGATTAGAATTATTTCAATGAGCAGTTCAAAGTCAAGCAGCAGAAACTGGTAAAATCCAAGTTACTGATTCCAAATTGGAATTTACCAGTTTCTGATGCTCAAGCTAGAATTATTTCAATGTGAATTTAGTAGTAATGTGGGGAGAACTATGAAACTGAGCAGCTGGAATTTACCAGTTACCAAATTTACCAAGGAAAACAACAGCAGGACTAAACCATTTATTACAGAAGATGATGATCGGGTCTACTTGATTTGCACTTTCATAAGCATTGACAAATGGTGACTGAAACCAACACAGGATTTATCAATACAGGATTTATCAATATAGTTCAGTTGGCAATTCAGATATGAATTTTTACCCTCACCTGATACTATGGAAAGAAACAAAAAACTCCTGAGTTTTATTCTTCAGCTTCTCATACCTTTGTTTTATTCCACATCAAAAGTCATGTTTCATGACAGCACAGCCTATTTGAAAGATAAACAAAAAGCAAACAGATCAGCTAAACCAACCAGCTCAAAATCTAGGGTTAATGGCATTTATTTTTGTGGCACCCTAATAAGCGGTCTTACTGATGCTTTTCACTGACACAACTTTCACTTACTTATCATGCTGCAACGGGAGGCTGAGCAAACCTCACTGTCACCAGACATACCTCCTCCCTGTGCACAAAAGCTCTGCACGACCAGCAGGCTCCAAGAGATGCGAGAAGGCAAAATTCTACCTGCTAGGTATCTCACTCATCCTACAACAGAGATTTAGCAAATCGGTCTGCTCTCTTCAGCTTCACAGTTATCACCCACAGATGTTTAGAATTTAGGACTTCACTGCAGGTCTTGGATGGTGGCAGCTCATGAGGACCATGCAACAAAAGTGAGAGAGAGAGGTCCTTTGCTCGGAGCCTGAATACTGAAACAGAACCCTCATGTCCTGGCTCTCAGTAATATGTAGATTGCTGTTTCTTACGTATATTCAATTGTTTTCCTCAGAGCTCTTCTTTAAAATCTTGGAGTATTATTATTCCTCCTTAACTTTTGGAAAGAGATGAGGAAAGGCGAGCCTGAGAACCAGGCACTGAGTTTAGCAAGCGAAGCATCTGCGTTAAAATACATCAGGCATTCTAAGCAAGTATTTCAGGCGGCATGTACTTCTTGGAGTTCACGCAACAAACTAATCCCCTGAGGGAACACGGTATCTGTATTGTATTGGCACTGCTGGGAAGGCAAGACTCTGACGTGATGTTGATTTCTCCCTGGTTTAGCAAGAAATAGCCTTGAAGCAGCCTGATAACCAGCTTGCTAATTAGGGCTCTGTGGAGACATTGCTTGGTCTTGCACCTGCTGCTTCGTGATTCTCAGGAGGACTGTGGGATTCTTAACCTGGAGCTTTTCCTTAGGGAATCTCTGCTGCAGCCATTTGTCAGGCTGAAGTTCACCTGACGCTACTCATCAGGCTTTCATTCAGATTATTTCTCCTCTTTCGGAGAAAAGGGAGGTTTAACTTGTTATGAGCTGTTAATTTTGTCCTCAAAAACCCATCTAAAGTTATATAACCGCTTTCACAATAGCATGCTAAAAATAAGAGTTGTTCAGCCAAATGCCACTGCAATTTTTTATAAGACCTGTGACTCCAATTCTGCAAGACCTGTGAAAAGCGCAAATATTTCCTTAGCTTTAGCAGAAAGTCAAGCAGGAGCTCCTTGTGAGACAGCCACAGGTCTGTATTATTATAATCCCCATTTGCAAGGGAGAAAAAAAACAGCGTACGCATACACACGTATATATATTACGTATATATATTTCCAACTCATGACTTAAAGTAATGCTATCCGCTCTTGGAGCTGATCCCTCCCGGGGGTTTCATCATCACAAACCAGCCTTAACCCAAAGCAAAGAAAGAAAGGTACAAAGGGGCACAGGTTTCAAGCACGAGATTAATATTCCCCCCCCCCTTTTTTTTTCTCCCCCCCCCCGGGAGGGGATCCCGGAGCCGGGACGCACGGCGCCTCTAACCCAAAAGGCTTCCGGCCGTTCAGGTAACATCCGAGGGGCAGAGGGGAAGCCCCGAGCGCTGCCGGCCGCCGGCTCCTCATTAATTTAGTTCCGCGCCCCTGGAAG
>NW_009661370.1:1722572-1725905 GCF_000708025.1 Charadrius vociferus
CCCCCCCCGCCTTTGCCGAACACGACGTCCAATCCCCAGCCTTTTGTTTATGCGGGGACATTCTCACCCTGGATGTGAGCAAACACTCTCCTTCCCTTCGCATCTTCCTCCTCTGGCCGGAGGACCTGCAACTTTAAGCGCTCATGACATTTGGTGTCACGCTCAATATTCAGACGCGTTTGTTCTCGGAGCGTTTTAAAAAAAATAGCCCTAGCTGGTAAAATTAAAAGCATGCAGCGCCTGATCACCTGAGGGCTAAATCTGAGGTAGGACAAAGCATTCTTTGCCCGAGTTTAGTTTGCTTTTCTTACACTGTTTGGGTTCCTAGCCCTGTCTCGGTTAACTACACGTCAAATCATGGCATGGCATGCACAGAAAATAAAATCAGGATGCTAAGCCTCCTCTTCTTGAATCTGGGGTTATTAAATTGCAGCGGCTGTGATTGTCATTCCTCGGTGCAACTTTGATGTTGGTATTCTTTTCGCTCAGGACGACTTAAGTGGCCTATGGAAAAGGATTCTCCCTCCCACAGACGTGCTGTAGTCTTAAGTCAAATCTTAGACCTGTCTTGTGCGCAAAACGGGAAGCCTTTGGTTTCAGTATGACCCTCTGTTTAAACGAGAACACAGCTGAACCAGATAAGTAGGCCCTTTGGGTTTTCTCAGTGCAGGAAGATGTTGTAATATTTCCAGTAAACATGTTGGCAAAATTGCTTATTAAAATTAGGGAGAACACAATGATCAGTTATAACAGATGCACTCCTAATTAATGTAATGACCTGCATTTGACTGATGCTGTTAAGTAATGCCTATACCTGTTGGTACATCAGGTGCCATTAAAAGAGAACATTTATCCAAATTTGGCAGACTGTAGCACTTGAAACACAGAACAGAGTTGCAGAGATACCTTTGCGTGACAGCAGCATGTATATTTTTAAATGGTAACCTCCATAACATTTTTAATGATTCTGTATTTAATTTTTTTTCTCCACAAAATCATATGCTATTTTTCCTTCTCTAGAAAGCATGCATACTTTTGTCTCTTTGGGGCATACAGAACTAGTTAAAAAAATGTTTTTGTTTATTTTTTTTTTGTTCAGGCAGAAGTCAGAAAATAAAAATAGAAATATTGAGAAATATATAAAACCAGACATATTTAGAAATATCCATACTTGTGGTATAATCCATCCCTTGTTTGAAAAGCTTTAGTAGCAAAGACATCCCTCAGTGAATTCAGTGGAGCTACACCTCTGGAACACAAGAGTAACTAAAACAAAAAAAGTTTCCTTTGTATTATATATTTTTCCTTCACATGTTGCCTATTTATTTTTCCTGAGAGAAATGAAATCACTAGTTTAGCGATCAAGCTACCTTTCTAGCCACGGCTCAACAGGCACAGCAGCCACTGCATCTCCATCACCCCCTGACACCTCTACCGCAGGTGGATTTCCTCCCATACGCTCCCCATCCAAATGACAGGCCAATTGTCTTTCAATATTCCCTAAGTCAGAAGGTGGTGCCTTCCTTCACCCTGACTTTTTCCTAGGAATCATGCTTACTCTAGAATCAGATTCCGTTTTCAACCCCTTTTTCAGCGTCCCCTTTTTCTCCCTCGGCAGACAGGGAGCTGTGTCGGAGGAAGGGGTATGGCACTCCAGCTGAGCAGTTCTTGAAGCAAGCGCCGTGGCAGGCTCTTCCCAGAGGCCTCCTTCTGGTTACTAGCTTTCAACTATATTAGCTTATCATCTCTATCCAAATTTTATCTCCTGCTTTGTGTTATTTTGGGGAAAAGCTCTGAACTCAATATAGAAGTTTTCCTGCAATAAATTCTTTCTGCTCCTCCTCATAACCCGAGAACTTTCTGTGGTACAGATGACTTGGGACTTTGTAAGATCTTGTACTTCCAGAGTTGCTACTTCGCATTAGCCATTCTCAACATTGTGTTTGTTTCCTTCTGTGTTAGTTTGGATTCCTTTACAGCACTGATTAGGTTTCCCTCTAGTCTTGTTCAATTTAATAGCTTTTAACCTGTCCGTTTTATTTATGTCTGCTTAAGTGCTTATTTAATCTTTTCCCTTATAACTATAATGACCTTCCACAGGTTACTATAATCCTAGAAAGTATGTGGGGAATTTAAAGATTTAAAAGTCGTTTGACTTCATAAATAATTTTTATTTTCTCATTACATGTCTTATTTTTAAAACAGGAATGTTGCATTTTATGTTTGATCAATGTTTGTTTTTCACGTATATTCCTTCCACATATCTAGCAGTAAGGCTCACTGAGACATCCTGGATTCAAAAACTTTTTGTTTTTTACAATTTAATTAATGAGAACTGCAAAGGGTGTTGATCTGACATAGAAAATACATAGCACGTTTATTCTTTGCTGGGGTCTACAACCAGAATTTTATGCCATTAAAAATACTTCAGTGAGGTGTGCAGGTTTTGGTTTGATTTTTAAAACTAAAATAGTTATGTGCTGCAGATAGCAGTCACCTAGCAATATCAGTATGAGCACAGTCGTATTAATATCACTGCATCTTTTCTCCAGTGCAAGTGCCTGACCTCTATTGTATGCTGTGCTTTAAACTAACAGACTAACCTTTTAATGGCCTCTGGCAATTACGGAGCCCGTAATTCAGCAAGCTGTTGAAGCATATACCTACTTTTAATCTACAGATTTCATGACTACATTCTACTTCTGATGTGGCCACACTTCAGGAATGACTGTAATCCACGCCTTTTGTCTCACGCTGAGACGGAACACAAACAACTGGTGCCCATCTCCTTCACAGCAAGGACCGTATCTTTGTCACTGCCGTTACAGAAACTCTGTTCTGCTTTGCAGCCCCGAGTGCAGAGATTGTCTTGATCTGTGAACACATCTGGCAGGAGCGCCTGGAGAGCAGGCAGGGCTGTAGCACAGCCCCAGAGCCAAAGGAGGCCTGAGAGATGGGATGGTCCATCACATACCCCAACCTCATTCCTGTCCCGAGACATGATCCGCAGAGTTTCATAAGATGGAAAAGAAGAAACCTGAGACATCTGATGATTCGGTCATACAAATTTTCCCTGCTTGTAAATTGATGTATCTACAATAAATGAAGAAACCGATCATTTGCATCAGGTTAGGCAGATCTCCTCCTCCCTCAGGCCCTGACTAAGCAGCCAAGCTCTGTAGCCCAGAGCTGGGCTCAATGCTCTCCTAGATGATCAGTGTCCAGAGAAGCCTGATTGTCTGCTGGCTGGCATATGTTTCTGATTCAGGAACAGGGGGCAAGCCCACAAACTGCTTTCCCTGCCTTGCATCGCCTTTGGTTTTGTGCATTCCT
>NW_009661370.1:1726098-1738910 GCF_000708025.1 Charadrius vociferus
CTCTTGACTAACCTGCTTTATCTCGTTCTAGTCCTAACTCATCTTTGTCCAAGACTTAGTACAAGCTCTTTGATTTCCTGATCTTGCTCTTGATTTGCTCTTCGGTTTAGGGTAGCTTTGATTTCTCTGTTTTCCTGAGCGTACTTTCCATCTGGAGCCTTGGGCTCATCTGTTCCCGGTGACTGACTCCTGGTCTTGAGTTTCCTCAGCCTCAGTGCCTGGACCCACCCCAGCTATGGTCACTTGGCGCAAGTATTCCACTTGTGGCTCCTTAATAACTCCCGTTTAAAGCCACCTTGCTGAACGGGAATTACAAAACATGATATCCCACTGCTGACGCAGAAGGTTTGGCGCATAGCTTATCTGCGTGATAATTCAGCCGCCTGTGGAATAGGTCGTAGCGGCAACATTGGGTCGTGGCTTAGGAGAAGCTGCGAGAATGCAGGAGAATGTCGCGTCCCCTTAAGATTAATCACACTTGTCAAGATCTTCAACAGCTCGTACTGTTTTCATAGACAATTAGGCACCTAAATGCCTTTGGACATAGTGCACCTGTTTTTTAATTTGGAGTTCTTTCTAACATTGTGGATTCGAGCCAGAAAAGCACTCTAAGGAGTGGTAATTTGGATCCTGGTTTTTTCAGTACTTTATCTCTGCTATGAAAAACAACTCTAAAATATGTTTCTACCTGAGACAGGGCGACATCCCATACCGGGACATGGGTAAATACTCCATCCAACCCCCAATAAGAAACTTCATTAGCATGGATAAAACGATTCCTGTCAAAAATGCTGTCTTTGTTTTTCACAGCAGACGTGAATGAAACTTTCTCTGTCTTGCCTGATTCTGACTTCAAATGTAAATTACTCTGTGTGTTCCTTAGAAGGAAAAGAAAGCACTAACACCTTTCTCTGCCTTTACCTTCTTTCACTTCACTCCCAGTAAAATTTCATTTGAGCCAAGCTCTATCCAGATGCCCTGAGCCCACCCATGTGATCCAGGAACTTGGGCTTCAGGTATTTGGAAGTTGCCTCTCTTTTGTGTCTTATTTTGAAGGAAATGATTGCTCCTCACACATCTGCATTTGAAAATTCTCCAGAAGACTCACAAATTCACTTTGCCAGATTAAAAAAGATGAGTCCACACAGGGCCTGAAATAAACTTCTCCTTGACGGAATTTTTTTTTCAGCCTGGGGCTGATTCCTACTGAGCCTGGTGAAGGCTTAATAATACATGCTGCCATACTGGTTTTGAGGAGATTGTAGTAAGCAAAGGGGTAACTAGTGAAGAACAGAAAAAAGCAGAGGGAAGGAGGGTGTGAAATATTGATGCTCTCATTCCTTTTTAAGGCAGAATGGGTCTGTAGATATTCACTGGTCCTTTCTCAGGACACGGTGGCCCAAAACGTGCTTCTCAAGAGTAAGTCATGAACACTTTACAAAATCCTTGAATTCTCAAATGTAGTTTGAGGAACCTGAGTCACCCAGAACCCTTCGAAAATTGCTCATCTAGAGTCAAAGCAGTGATGTCATATGCCAAAGCGTTACACATGTCCAGGCCTACGCTTTCTGTTTCATATAGTCTGTGACATAGATCTGGATTTTTGCTTGGAACTACTTTCAATGACAATTAAAAGAATAAACTAAAGTTGAGCTATCTGAGGTCTGTCATTCCCTTTCTCTGAATTAACCTTGGACACTCCCTTTTTTACCCTGTTTTGATGATGCTTTAGTGGTTTTAGAGCAGATGATCCTGCCTATATCCAAGATGAACTGAATGAATGAGGTGACCGGTTAGCCTCCACTCCACCTCTCTTTTCTCAGGTTGGATTGAGAGACTACCTAGCCGAAGAAGAGAGAAGAGCAGCAGAGAGCAGAAGTCCGTTTGGGATGAGTTCTCTTCCTTCTTCACTGTCATGAGAGGCTGTGGGGACATCTGGATCTCTAGGGAACATTACTAAATAGGACCAGATAACCTCAAAATATTAGAGCCAGACCAGCTCTCTCATGTATGATTCACTTGCCGTATAACGACTAATAAAGGCAATATGTGTGGAACCAGGAAGGCAGCCAATATAGCTTCTTCCAAGAACTGTGAGTAATTAACTGGGTCCCTGGTTAATTTCTTTCATGAAAAATGTGTTGAGTGAGATTCTTACAAGTGGTGCTCTTTGTGTGACGTCTGCCTTTACTCCCAAACAGCACAAGTTCAGGCAATTGGAAAGAAAGAAAAAGCAAAATAAAAAGTTTCAGAATCTTAGGGGTATTTTTTTCTCCAGCTGCAAGAGCTAACATTTCCTTGCTCCTCCTTAGTTCCTAATCTCATGGTGGGTTTCCTCTCAAAACCTGATCTATAACCCAGCCCTAGGTATTGTATCCTTGCATAACATGCTCCAGCCTCTTGCTTTAGTTCGAGGTGTTTCAAATCTCTGGTGTCGCAGAGGAAAAATCGTTCAAAACTTCCCTAAGATGAAAGAAGACTAATAAGTTGCAGCATGTCCCAAAGGAGGACAAACTCACCCAAAGCACCATGTTACCCTTGTTTGTGGACCTCATGTCACAGAAGCTATGAGGAGGAGGAAAAGATGATCCTCAGCCTGCTCAGTCACTGCTACACCTCGTTAGGAAAGCTGTGGCTCTTTCGCTCTGTGTACTTCAGGCTTTCCCTATTACTGCTCTTGAGGTAACCCATTGCTGTCCACGGCTGAGATTACGTCTTCTTCCAACTTAACAAGCATTTTCTTCCTTGCTACGGCAGAGCGAGCAGGCTGTGGGAGATGTTTGAGTTGCCCAAAGCAACCCCCACCCACCCCAAGCAGAGGAGAGGGCTCCAAGCAAACAAATAAAATGATGGATGGTTCCTTCTGACAGCAGGGCAGATTTTAAGTGACAAGAATCCTGCCAGGGATACGTTGAGGACGGAATACATATGATAACAATTAAATATGTACAGCACACAAGGGAAAAGTTTATTAATATCACATGGTGCAATTGAAATAGACGTTTAATTAAACCTAAATTTATCTCACTGATAGTGACTGGCAGTGGATGTTTTGGGAAATACACAAACTTTTCACTGAAATCATCAGTTTAAACAAAAGGATAGAATCATCTTTCAGTATTTCAAACATAACATGAACATGTTAGCTAAATGTTCTGGAGAAATTATATTAAGTTGCTACTGAATGAGGTAATGAGGTGACAGAGCACAGAATATCCTGTAATATAACATTTGCCACATATGGCTGTCCCTGCAAGTCCTGTTCTTTAGGAAGCCTCGTAAATGTAATGTCCGGTCTACATCCCCTTACGTTATTTTCTTAAGATGCTTTTTTCATAATCCTAGGAAATAAATAGATGTGCTCAGAGACCAGGAAAACTGAACAGCAACAAAATTTGTATCACTACAAAAACATTCGCATGTATTGCATGAACTAGAAAGGGACTGAGATTTGGCCAAAACAAGTGGAATCTATGATTTGTTGGGAATCTAGGAATATTTCTGCCTTTTTTAAAGTGAAATGTACCAGTTTGAATAGCACCAGCTTGTTTTTATTGCATAATTTGACTCTGAGGATTGAATTATTTTTGCCAAGTTTTGTCAATCTGCCTGGCCTGTTTTATACAATTTATGCACAGTTAATACATCTTTCATCAAATCCATGTAAATGATGGGGTTTTTTTTTTCCTTCTCTTTGCTCCTAATGTCACACAGCAATGTCTGCACAGTTCAGACTGAATTATCCAGCTAAACTTTGAGATATATATGTGTATTAAGTAATATAACATTTTGTTTCTTCGTACCTTCGGTTCCTTCTTTTTTTGTTGTTAGTTAATAACAGATCTTTGTCAGCTGTAGGTGGATTCACTATGAAGAGTCTTCTTTTGAATAACACGATGATCTCAAATATTGTGTGTTATGCGATGAAAATGATGTATCTATATATTGGCAATATTTACACACAGTGAATTTAAGAATAAAAGAAATAAATTGTCTTTTCCTCTTCTTGGCAAGGCTAGGAATTTCTTGAATTTGAGCTGGCTATGTTCTTTTCCCCAAAGGTACAAGTGTAAGGTTTAAACTGATAAGAGAGGTGGACTACCAAATAAGATATGTCTCAAGAGCAAACTTGGCATCTGAACAGCTCTGTCATGAATGCTGGGAGCAAGACATGCCGTCTTCCCACTCCGGGCCAGGGGTCTGGGGGAGACTGGTCAGCGGCTGCGGTTCTGCTGCCCTGAATTCCATGAGGACCACTCGCTGCTCACCTAACTCGCCTGCCACCTCATGGGAGGCTGAGCGGGAACCTGAGTTAATTCATATGTCTGTCCATTCCCCAAAAAGCAGCTAGCCTTTATGAATATTCAAGCAAACTATTCAGGGAGCTTCTCGGTGATGGACTGGGATTATTGCCGGAGTATTAAACCTCAAAAGGTGGGGTGCTTCAGGTAGCTATACCTAACAACTAGTATATATTGAGTTTGTAGATAATGACCTGTCTTATATGCACATAAATGCATAGTGAATGCGCAAGCCTAAGTGCATCAGTAAATCTATTTTGATATCAATGATACAAAAAATACGCTATATATTTTAATTCATGTTAAATCATGCAGGGACAAGAAGGGAATCATCCATAGAGAACACAAAGCAGTCAAGGCAGTGCAAGAATGTATATCATTTTACAGGGTCTGCAGGTGTCGTGAGTGCTTGACACTGCATTTGGAAAAGCATCATCCTTTCTCCAAGGGACGAATTTTATCACAACCAGGTATTTATAAAGCCTCCATCTCCAAAGTACTTGAGGATCTTCAGCAGGTTAAAAATGACAGGACTGCTGTGTGTACTTATCACTCTTATCATGCCATGCTATATAGGATCTGACTAATCCACTGTTCTATATATGACAGTAAGCCTGGGTAGGAATAAGGAGAAATATGCACGCTAAAGGAACAAGACTGGATGGCTAAATTCATAGCAGAACCAAAAAGGCAAGAACCCCCTTAATTATCTTTCTTCTAGTCCTAGATCAGTATTTTCACTGATCACCCTCGTGAGTCTTCTTGTTGAGAAGGGGGGTGGGGAGGGTGGGGTGTGATAGATGGGTACAGTTCGTACTATTGACTCCTATTAAGCCAACTTACATAATTAGAAAAAAAGCAGACAAACTTCTGAGTACATAAGCACATCTTCAGGTCTGCTTTCAATAGCATCACTGTCTGCCTAAATGTTATATAAGGCGGCAGGCTTAGTGCCATTCCCGCTAACTGTTAGGAAGTTCAGAAAGAAGCTTCTGGGGCTTGGTGTTCAGAGACAAGGGTTAGGACTTCTGCAGCTCCTGAGGTGCTGTGGGTGACACATAGTGGCAATAGAATTTCTCGTACCAAAGTACTATACTATATAGTTCATTTGGGTGCCCCCCTGCCCATCTGCAGTGGAAAAATGGACTGCAGTGTAGCTACGGCAAGGGGACTTGAGCATATGCCTCCCCATTTTCACAAGTAATATACTTCCCTAAATCTAGGGTCCGTTGGATTGGAATAATGTAGAACTAGAGTGGTCAGGACGGGAGGAAAATAGGCATGAGGCAAAGCCTGAGAAAGGTCTGGTGACAGAAGGATTTGACAATTCCAAAGTTGCATTGAAAAAAGAGATGGAGGGGCAATAGGTAAAAGGGGCAGCATACCACCTAGAAAAATTATGTGTAAAATAGAAGGGGACATTGGAAGTCTCTGATGTGTCATGCCACTTTCCTCTGAATGTTGACTGCACTGGTGCAAAGTACTCAGAGAATGTTTTTAGGACTTTAAATAATTTCACTTTTGCTTGTGCACTTTTTCATATTTTGGTTAAGTAATGAAGTTTTATTCAAGCAAACATCTGTGGATGCCGCACTTTAATCTGAATGTGCAAGTATTTGCACTGGATGTGTTAGACCACTCATCCCCTCGGGTAGCATAAACAATATCAGGTAACCATTGCAATAAGAATATCAAATATTAAAAAAAAAAAATTAATGGTCTTAAGTATATTGACAGTAAATTCTATTAATGAAAATATAGCTGAATGGCTCTAAATGCTGACCAAATCTGATGACCTTATGATTTGCAAGTGGATATTGTGCAAGTATGGAAAGAAAGAGTCCTAGAGTAAATTGTTTTCTATAGTTGTTTTTTGCAGCATTACCTCTTCTCCAGTTATTTGAACATACATATGTTTGGATCATAACTCACACCTCTAGTACAAAAATAATAAAAAAAAAAAAGGAGGACAATATATTTTTTTTATCTGTAAAAATCTAAATAGCTTTAAATAACCAGTTATCAGAATTTCTCTAAAACTTGGCTCGGGTTTTCCTGTGGGTATGAGACTATTGTCCCAACTTTACGTGCATACTCAAAAAGAGAAGGCCTGAGGCATAAAGCTAGAAATTAAGGCTTACTTTTCATTGACTTATTGCTTACCAAAGCCCAAGGGGAATCTGAAGATTCTTGCTAATTCTGGCCTCAAATCCATAGTTCTAGGTAAGCAGAGGATGATCTTTTTTTACCAGGGAAACCAGTCTAGATTCAAAAGTTTGCAGTGATGGGGAATCTAGTAAGTCCCTCCCTGCCTATGAGATTCTTATACCCCTTATTTCTAATCTGAATATTTCAAAACACAGCTTTCTGATACTGGATCTTGTTATGCCTTTGTCTGCTGGATTAAAGAGTTCTTAAAGCATTCCTGAAACAGCTTCCTGAACGCTTTCCAATTTTTCAAAATCCTTTTGAAGGTGTGGATGCCGGGGCTGGACATGGTATTCCAGATGACAGTTGAGTTTCATTACCTCGAAATAAGGATTAACTGGGAAGTCAAAACTACATAATTTGGTGTAGTGACATTTCACCTTTAGTGACCTGGATTTAAACTTGTGTTTGGTCAGCAATGGAAATTGGTTTGCTAATCTTATCCTGGCCCCTTCTGACGTTTTTCCATATCAAAAAAGAATCGCTTTCATTGGCATAATTTTCTTTCCCGACTAAGGACAGGCGTAGCGCTGGGGTGGCTCAATAACAGGTTGGAATGGCAAGGACACATCGGCAGAGCTGTGTCTGTGCTGGGCCCGGGCTGTTGGCTCCCGTGCTCCCTGGCACAAACACGTTCCAAAAAAATGCTGTGTGTACGTGAGCCCCAGCCGCTCGCTTCCCCCTGCTCCGACCTCAGGCGCAGCCCCTACCAGAATCCTTGCTCCCCTTTGCTTGGTGGTCCTGCCTGAACAACAGAGAAGGAAGCAATTTTCTTTGCAGCCTTAGAATGAAATGATATTTCACAGCTGCAGAATTATATAAAGACTTGAGGCTTACGAGCTGAGCAACAGGAAGCAACCCAATTTTAAAACCCCTTTTGCACTATAGAATATTGCCAAGGAATATGCAATGAAGAGAGCGAGATGTTTCCAAATGCTTTTTCTTCAATAAGTTAAAAAAATACCGAGTATTTAGGCAGTGATCCCTTCCAGACTGTGAAGAGATAGAAAGGTAGGTCAGGAAGGAAAGATGAAAAAAAACCCCTTATTTTGAAATAAATGTAGTTGGTGCATATTAGTATAATGTAGTTGTACCTATATGGGGGATTAGATTGACTCATTAGTATTTAAATACATATACATTAGCATATGCATAGCTATATTGCTGATACAGAGCTTTTTCATTGAAATAAAAACATTTTTTCACTAGTTGCTAAAGTTAAGACATAGCTGTTGGGATTCGTCTGACCCAACTTTAAGTTCTAAAAAATTAGTTACCTACTTTAAGTTAGTCGCGTACGTCCCCTTTTATGACTGGCAGAGAGAGAAGAATATCTCTAGGGTTTTATTGATGCCATAACCTTACATATGTCTTCAGAAGAAATCTTTTGCCTTATGAAAGTGCTGATTTCTCTCCACCGAGTACCAAAAAAGCTAGAGAAGTCCTTTCTGTATGATGCCAAATTTTTAGGAAATTGAAGTTGGGTAGTTGTGGTGGATCCCCCCCACGCATGCAGATTAGAAATATATATGAATGTTAATGACTACACTCAAAGTGTTTCAGCAAAGCAACAAATAATTGTCAGCTCCTTCATAGCACATTTTTAATAGAGTGATGCCCAGTTTTGTGAAGAAAATAGGATGAGGAATTTTTAGAAGACATGTGTGAGAGCCCTGAAAGAAAATGTATGTTAATTGCAAGAGCTATTTATGTATCTCATGTTCATAAGATGTGACACGAAACTAATACTCCAGCAGGGATGTCAAGGAAGTGGGAGTTAGTACAATCATAAATTTATTAGTGAAGAAGGATAAATGAAATCTTCATCTTTTTGTGTTAAAAAGTTCTGTAGCATATAGGATAGCCGAGCCAAACTCCTGTTGGGAAAGTTAAGATATGCCAACTCCATCCAGCTTACAGTTTCAGTAAGAAAAATTATTTGGTTGCTGAGGGGATCACACCCTTTGGTAGCAGAAGATATGCGTCTCACCTAAATACCCTGTAAATTCTGGCATGGTACTCTTGAACTGAGCAAAGCAGAGGAATTATTAGTCAAAATCAGAGCTAATTGTAGGCCCGGGCAAGTTGCTTTGGCAGGATACTGCCATGGAAGACAGAGGGGCGTAAAAGACTCTGCCTATGCCAGAGGTCTAACCTGGATGTTTCCACTGCTTTGCTGAAGAAAGAGCTGGGATGTGGGAAGTTGTCACAGTCCTGGGCTGGAGGCAGCCCAGATGAGCTCCGTTTCCCTGTCCCCCTGGAAGCATCAGGAGCAACAAGCCTGAACCACTCGTGCTTTCCCCTGGTTCTTTCTTCATCCCTCTTATGTCCCTGCCCACTCTTCCTCTCCTGTCCATGACGGGAATACCTGGCTCTGGCCCTGCTCCACTAGCCTTGGAGAGGGAAAAATCAGCTTTGCTTGTACAACTGAGACCTCACAAGCCACCTCTGGTCATTAAACCCTGACAGTCTGGAAGTGTGCAGCCACGACATGGAGAGGTAAGCATTTGGCACGGGGAGCTCTGTAGAAGAGGTTGAAATATTCTTGCATGCAGAAACATTGCTTTTAGTTCAAATTGATGTACTCTAAGCTGAAATGGCAACTTTTTTTGCTGTCCAGATGACCTGTAATTTCCACTAATCATTTTTAAAATCTCAAACAGAATGGTGTTTCGGGTCAAAAGGTCAATTGATATGAAATACATCTATAATTTCTTGTTTCACTATGAAGGGTAATTTCATTGCTTTCTGAAAAAAAATGCAAAAATACCATAATAGAACATTTTAAGTAGATACATGATTCTGTTTCGAAGTTTCTATTTTTTCCCAAATCTGTTCAAAACTTCCTGGAGAAAATACAAGATTCTTCGTCAAGCAGAAACTTTCCTCAATATTTTCTTTTAAAAAGCTCTTGATGAGATGTATTTGGATTTCTGACCAGCTATTCCCTTAAATCATTTCATCACTGAGTACAGTAAAAAGGAGCCTCACTTTGTGGAAAAGAAATAACATCCAAGCAGCCTCATCTGGAAGAGTATTAGTGGTAGCAGAGATTTGCAAAGCTTTCATTTGGTTAGCAGAAGATCTTCAAAGTTTGTGAAGTAGACATGTTTCCTGCTTCAGAAAAAATAAAGGTAAAAAATAGCTTATAATTCAGATTCAAGGCAGAGTATGAATGAATTGCTTACTTTCCTGCCAAGTAAGATGTGATAGGAGATAAGGGTTCTCAGGACTCGAACAGTTACCAGGAGGGTGGTCAAATAATGGAACAAGCTTCCCAGAGAGGCGGTCGATGCCCTAAGCCTGTCAGTGTTTAAGACGCGTTTGGGCCATGCCTTTCATAAAAATGCTTTAATTTGGGGTCAGCCCTGCACTGGTGGGGCAGTTGGACTAGATGATCATTGTAGGTCCCTTCCAAATGAAATTATTCTATTCTATTCTATTCTATTCTATTCTATTCTATTCTATTCTATTCTATTCTACTTCATTCCATTCCATTCCATTCCATTCCATTCCATTCAGTGAACTAAGCAAAACAGTACATAAAATAGCTTTGGACTTTCTTTCAGAAGGTTCAACAGTTTCATGTATTTACAGAATTGTCACAATTACAAAAACAACAGCATAATGAACCGTTCAAACTGCACTGTACTTTTCAAAATACACATCTGTATGCAGTAGATTTTCAGAAGCCATAACTGTTATCTTATTGTCAGCTGCCATTTAAGGCAATAGGAAAACTCCCCTAGTTGGAAACAGAACTAGGGCAATGCTGAGCACATCTGGGAATACCACCTGTGCTGTGAAAACAGTGTTATAATTTGCCACACCCCAAGAGGAAATATTTTGTGATTTTCTTCATGTATCATTAGTATGTAATTAGTTGAGCAGAGGATGGGAGTTTAGATGCCTGCATAGACAAGTGTGAAAGGCGTGCTAACAGAGTGAAAGAGGGAAGATGGACCATTGATATACTCTTTCAAGAATGTCGGCCAGTATGTCAAGGATGTCCGCCAACATGTCAAGGATGTCCAATATTAATGCTCTACCTTAGACGTCTAAAGAAAGAACCTGTGTACCTACACAGTCATAGCACAGGGGCTCTCTCCATAGTTTAGACTCATTATTTACTCATCTGAATTGGGTGCTGTTAGACAAAGAATTTGACTTCAGTTCTCCAATGCGTGAAATGGAAAGTCCATGTGCCATGAACCCCTGAATCACAAATCAGTGCAGCATACTAAAACAAACAGGGCTCTTTCACTCCCTCTAGGGCTAGACAGGCTTAGTTTTCAACTTAATAGACTCATTTAAGAAAAAAAAAACATGAAGGAAAGGGATGCGTTTCCATCGCAAGACTAGTTACATCTACAGTTTTGGCTTTACTCCATCTAGTGGCAAACGGGCAGAAATTCTCCTCCCTCCTCTATGCAAAAGCAACAACGGGTAAGCTATGGCAAAAAGTTCATGTTGGATGTGTTTGGTGTTGTTTGGGCATGTTCGTGGTCAGTGAAGAGCAGAAGAAGTTGCTGAATGGGCTTTGATGTGTTCAGCACCGACACAACATGGTTGCCATTACACCGCCCCACCCTTGGTACGGGAGCCTGCTATGGGAACTGTTCGAGAAAAGGCAGGAGGAGAAAGGGCCTGATGTGGATGGAAGCAAAGGTCTGCTGAATGCCTGTAAACAAGGAGTGTTATGCTAGAAAGGTTTGAGAGAAACGCATTCGTAGCTTCTGCTAAAGATTTCTTAGGCAGTAGAAATCTAATAGGGAAGAGACGGATTCATTCTGTCAAATGTGTCCTGGAGTCCTCAGTCAAAAATCTTGTTTTCCTGGTGTGCTGAAGCAGACTAGTTCTGTACTAAGTCTTCTAGGTATTCATGTGGCAGTCCTTCCTTTAATTTACTTTTCCTTTGATGCTTTACCTGAGCTTGAAACCCTTGAGTTTCCGTGTGAGTTTCCAAATAGGACAGAAATCACAGGAAGGTAAGGCACATTGGCTGCATCCAGGTCCACGCTCAGAAGCAAAGGATTCTCTCTGGGCATATCACTTCTCACATTAACTTCCTCTAATATGGGGTTGGATTTTGTGTTGGATTGAGATACGTTAAATGGTCTCTGCAAAATGTATCTCAGCCCAACAGAAATGCAACACCTGCATTTTAGGAATGTTCAAATACCATCGGGATCCGTAAGCTTTAATTAAAGTTTAAGAATGGATTATATATGTGCGTGCATGCACACACACAGACACACACATATATACACACTATGTATATTACTATCTGTATATATATACATACATAGTGTAGCTGTTTCTTAGAGATCTTAGCAAAGGATCTGGGTCTCATTCTGCTATAGTTTGTATAATGGACAATTAAAAAGCAATCCTTCTGAGATTTTGGATGGAGGCAGATATAGGAAGTCATCTTATATGACCACTCTATCAATCAAGGTAAGAAAAAACCTCTAAATATAGTGAGATAATTTCTATAAAGCATCACTGAATCATGCCTCTGTTTTCATTCAAATCATATAGTAATTAGTAAGTGATGATCTGGTTTAGAAGAAAGAACATATTGTTTTTGTACACTGTGCTTTGTGTACTGTTTGGGCTAAATTAAGACAAATAACCAAGACAATATTTTGCTTTGATATCAGTAAATATTGGCATCGAGAAACCATTGCCCCATTATTTTTAGTGGGAAGAATTCAGTCTAAACCTTTTTTTCATCAAGTTAAGGAGGTGATGTCATATGGTAAAGGCTGGATATTCAAAATAAATCACTAACAAGTCATTTTGGCTGAGCAGTATGTGTATCAGATATGCAATTGAACATGTCTGGAAGAAAATGCATTATTGTCATAAGACTTAGGAGTCAGAGCCTGATGAGTTTGTATATCTTGCAAACAGTTACACAAGTAACCAGACATTTCCTGCACAACTCAACATTTTTCAGGGAATGTTCTCAACTTTATAGCAAATAGCCTCAGATTACACACTTAGACCCTGATTCAGCACCCACTGCTGAGTGTTCCTCTCTCTTCCCATGGAGCCCTGCACGACACGTTTGCCAAATGCGCATTGTAAAATCCATTGCAACATCCAAAGCGAGACAGTGACGGAGCATTATGCATTACTGTGTTCCGGAGCTGCGTTCCCGGCAGCAGCTAATAATTACAGGCCGCCTTCTGTACTGCCCTCGGTCTCTGATCCTGAGTGTCCCGAATGATTTAGAGCCCAGGGAGCTGGACACCCCCGGTCACCCAGAGGCAGCTCTGGTCCCCTGTGCTCTTTCCC
>NW_009661370.1:1738967-1754240 GCF_000708025.1 Charadrius vociferus
GAGCCACCTCGGGTCCCCTGTGCTCTTTCCCCCCGTTGCAGATGCCTGCCCCGCGGGGGGATCGCTCCGGCTCCATTCCCACAGCCACCAGCAACGCCAAGGAGACACTGTTTTGTCCGCTGCTGGGATTCAGTCTACGCGTAGCAGATCAGAGATGTATAGGTATCTGGTTATAGGTGTCTGTCTCCGAGGCAGATTTCCTGGAGGATGAGTTAAGCTCCCCATGGGGAGCGTGTGGGAGATTTAAGTGCCTTATAGGTAATGTGCGATATCCAAAGGTTCTGAGGGTAATTACGAAAGCTCCTGCTAATTTGATCTGCTGTAAATCCTAAGAGGTTTTATCAGCAGCGGGAGGTATCTAAAAATAAGCTCATTACACTTTCTCACAAATCACCTATGTATTTTTTTCCGCAATTTCAGTACCTAGCCATCTGAATTAACAGAAAACAGACTATCAGTGGACAAATTAGACCTTTTCCCGATGACGAAATAGCAGAGCTCCCTCCAGAAGAGGAGCTATGCCAGTATAAGCTTGGTTTATGTAAGACTCCATTTTTACAGTGGGGTTACCATGGATCTACCCTGCAGAAAATCAGAGCAGATGTGTAGGGTCTGTGTGGAAATAGGAGCCTTCCTTTCTAATCGACCCTGCAGTGATACCTCAGGCACGGATTAGACCTCAGGCAGGGCATTTCTCATGCTATAAAGTCTGGAGGTGGGTGAATATTTTCACAATCAAAGTGAGGCTGGGGAAAAAATAATAATAATAATAAAAAAAGCTGGCTTGTCTCCAGGAAGCTCTGTTTTTCATTTCACCTGAACTGTTTAGAATTTTTACAACTGAAAATTGCTTCTTTCCATCTGTGAAGCATTTGCTTCTTGGAAAAGATGCACAAAGCCAAGACATGAAAGACATTTGAAATAAATAAATAAACTAATGCATTCTTTGGAGAATCCATGCTGTTTCCCTACTGCTCCCCATTTTCTTATGAAGACCTCTCCACAGATGGAGGGCAGCCGCAGTCTACTCAGCAGTAACGAGGGATGGAAAATAATTCCAGTAAGTAAATTACAGTAGCTCATATGTCTGCATTTTTAATAAGTTCTGTTTCTAAAGTACAGGCCACAAACTAGTTCAGTGAGGGGAGGGCATGTTTCACTTATATGCATTCATAAATGTTATAATTTCCAAAGAATAGTTTACTTAATATGATTAGCTGTGGAGAGGACTGCCTGATATACACATTTTGGGCTGGAATGGCACAGAGGACGTCAAGTGGGGCTGCAACACCCACTTCAGGGATGATTCAGGTCTATGCTCCTGCTGACACTAAGGTAGCTGAAGACTGAATATTTTATATGGCTTAGTGGAGACAGACACAACACCACATTTCTCTGGTCTCTCTACAACCTCCCAGAATTCACAAGAACCCAGTAACAGGGATAAAAGTGCAATGGTGGCTTATAGTCAGCTTCAGACCTCCTCCCCCTGCTCTACGATGACTATCAGCATCCCTCTTTGAAAGGCATCACACAAAAACTCACCCAGAGACATTTTCTGAACTGAAACTGTGTCAGGTAACTGAGGAATTTTCCGCTGCCCTTTGATCTGAAATGATTGCAGTAAAGCAGAGAGAAGGATGTGCAAGCAAGGCCAGCAGCGAGGGCAGATACTCGCTCGGAAAGAATCAGAGCCTTTCTATCAACCTCGGCTGAACACCGCTGGCTCACCCTGGCTGCAAGCCCTACCCTAAATTTTTCTCTCTGGAAAAGAGTTACCAAGTGGCCTTCCACATGTTCCTGGTAGTGACAAAGATCGGTTGGTGACAGCTATCAAATTCTGTCTGCCCAGACGCAGGGATCTGTGTGGGCTAAGAGTTTTGCCGGACTTGGATTCAGAAAGCCAATGTTGTATAAGAAGGCGATAGAAAAGGTTCTTGGCCTGTCCTCTCTTAAAGTGATTAATTATTCATTGGGACTAAAGTGATTAATTATTTAATGGGACTTTTCTTAATTGTTGCTTAGCAGCTCTGAAATAGTGGAAGGAGCTATTTCGGAAAATTGCACACCATTCTACTAACTGTCAGGTCCATTGATTTGCAGCTACATGGTGGCACCAGCTTCCATGGTCCACCAAATTGGCAACCACATTTCTGTCATGATTTCTATTGCTGGAGCTACGGTTGGGTTGTATTTAAAGAATGCAGGAAAGGAGCCAGGTCTGGTAAGGACCTGAGGAATCTGCTTGTTATTCAGGTTGAAAGCTTGGCTGGTTACGAAGGGCACACAGAAGATTTGCTCCCTCTTCTGTAACTACTCTGGAAAACAGAAAGCATGGGATCCGATCTCCTTTTGAAGCTCATACACTGCTGTTAGAATAGACTCAAGAGTAAATCCGTTGTTTTTTTTTTTTTTAATCTTTTCCTCAGCTCACAGGAATTTTGGATATACGAACTATCAAGCTTTGAGGAAAAAAAAAAAAAAGAGAAAAACCATGAAGCCCGTGTATTTGATCCCAGGCCTAGCGAGGTGGTGTGCTGTCGATGAGTTTGCAAACCTCAGTTCTATCGCTCTGCAATAGTCAGAGCCATCAGGCTCTCCTTAATGTGTTACACAAAAGGGCTGCAGCACACAAAGCCTGGAACACATCAGTTTACAGATCCCAAGAGGGTCCTGTGGAGTCTATTACTTTGATGAAGTGGTATTTAAAATTGCATTACCCAGCGGTTGTTTAACCCTCCAGATGTTGCCCCTGTGGAGTGTTTAATACGACGTGAAGCGCTGGTAGGCTAGGCCGTAACCTCATGTCATCTTTTCATCAGGTCACATCAGGTCTTACTATCCTCTACTAAATCAATACAGGATGACCTGACATAGCAATTTGCCTCCTGTGCTGTTCTTTTTTTCCAATAGTGAGTAGAAAAAAAAAAAAGAACAGAAGAAAACACCCACAATCCAAAAGAACAGGAGAAAGGAAGAAGCTCTGAAAGCAAACAAACTCTGAGAAACTTTTGTTCAGCTAGGTTCGTATTTTTTCCCTGTTTGCACTAACAGCCCAGATAAAGCAGCCTGGTGCTGCCATCTGCTGTTTCTCCTGCTTTTGACGTTGCCCACCTTCCTGAAGGCAGCAGCTAGGAGCAACTAAAAAGAAATCAGCATCGTGAATAAACAAACACTAATTCTAAAGGGAAATAGGCAAAGAGCCGATAACAAAAACATCCCAGTTAACCTATAATTTCTGGCAGCATTTTTGAATCTTTTTACAAACCACTAATAGTAATTCCTATGGTCACCAAAAAGATGAGGCATGCCTGTGAGTTCAGATAAATTTCTTTCCTTATGATCAAGTCAACTTTTAGAAACATTTAATCAGAAATGTCAAGGACCTGATGCTCGGCTGTGTTTTCCACGGTTTAGATATTTGGTGTCACAGGTATTTGTTTTACAGAGCTGGCTTCCAAAGTCGATTAAAACCAAGGGACAGGCTTGCTTTGATTAGCACAGGGTGTTTGTTGGATGAGCTCTGCAAAGAGGAAACTCCATCTGAAGGCTGGGTGCTCTCTAAAGTCTGTCTGGGCTTGCAGACTGGGGCCTCAGCAGCTTTTAAGAATGTGAACCAAATCCCCACGTTCACCAGAAGGAATTCAGTTGGCATATGACCCACCTCATCACCCACCATTATGCTGCCCAGTACCTAGCTGGGCTGTGGCTCAGCATCCGCGTTGAAACCCAGTCCTGCCAGGGTTTCTCTTTTGGAGGGAGAGATGGAAATGAGGAGTGAAGTTGTTGTGTGGGGTTTTTTTTAATTTTAGCTCAAACTTGAACTTTCATAAACTAAGGGCATTGACATCCAGGATGTTGAAAAACAAAAACATTTTACCATTTCCCATCATCTTCTTATTTTTGTGTGAAAACCTATTTGTGCTTCTCAGCCAAATCTTTGCCAAAGATTTCAACAGGACCAAGATTTCAGCCCTTGTTTGCCAGCATCAGGACAAGTGTAATGGCTGTTACAATGATTACATCTATGGAGAGGTGGCGTTTAGAGAAAAAAGCAGAGAAAAAACTCTGTTTGTGAAGTTTTTGAGATTCAAGTATCAAGGATGTAGACATGTATTGAACTCACTGTTCCAGAACAAATAATCTCTTGACACATGACTGCAGCCACAGAAATCAATGCCAGCATTGCTCTATCAAATTTGAAAGGATTGACCACTTCCTCTTACTGTTTGAAAACCCTGTGTAGGAATATAAAGCAGATACCACAGGGTATGACAGCTCAGGAATGGATGTCTGTCATACCAAACTCTTGACAAATGTGTTTTCCATCATCTAGCTTCACCTTCTGCTATTCTAATAAAGTCCTATGGAGTGAAATCTTCAGCTTGCAACTACTTGTAGTATCTCCTTGCCTGATACTAATAGCAGCAGTAAAGCAGCATTTAGTGTCACTAGAGGTTCTTTACTGTCATCAATAAAGCTGGAGCTTGGGACCTTAACCAGACTTGTGCTGTAATTTCTAGCTCTGAGGAATGCTCCTTCTCACTTTTGCAGGTCCGTCTCCTCCACCACTTACCTCTTCCAAAAATGCAAGGCTTCGGTAGTCCTTTGGCAGCAAGAAGCACGGGCATCTTTGCACCCTTTCAGGATGAAGGAGCTGAATTCAAAAGAAGCGTTTTGTGTGTGTCTGCATGTCGGCTTAAGTGAAAAGGCTTGAGCAAGGTACATGAGCAGGACCCGTGCTTACAGAGCAGCAGACCTTGTCCTGCAGGTGTGGTTACTGCCAGTGGGACAGAACGGCCTCCTGTCCTGGGAACGGCCCAGTGTCGATGTGCAACCACCACTCCAGTTTTGAGCGTGAAAATGTGCTGCCAAAGACTCAGCAGACCCAGACCCAAGCTTACAGATGCTTCTAATACACTTCATTTTAGTCTCTCACCTCTCCTCAATTCCCTCCTGGTCTTCTTGTTGAGCCCACATATCAACAGCTAATGCAGGCACTTGGTGTGATGCAAAATGTAAAGTGAATTGACAATAATATAAATCTGAAATGCAGATTTGTGAAGATACATTTAAAGAGAGAAAACTTTTTCAATATATTTGAGTTGCAACTGGTACATGAGTGCATGGGGAAGAAGTAATATTTTCAACTCACCTTACCAGACTCCCAGCCCTGGAGCCAGCTGTGCTGGAAACAGGACTGTAAATGTGGGCCTGGGGCTGGAGGTTGTATTCATGTCCCTTGGGACCACCCGGGAAATAAAAACCACCGTTATTGTGATGGCAAAGATGTAATTCATGTTATTTGATTGGTAATGTTCATGTGTCCTTGATCAGTACTTTGCTGGGGACAGCACGCGTAAGGAGTCGGCACTTGTGGGGTATATGGCAACTGGAGGCCAAATAAGCAGTCGGCTTTTCAGGCCAGGCATACTCCAATAGCCAAAGCAACCAGAAACAGGTGATCTGACCTTTTAAAATCAATAGCATCGCTGCGCCTGTGTCTTCCTGGGGACACAAAACCATTTAGAAAACCAGATTTTGCTGGATCATGTTGCACAGTTCAGTTTACCTTTTGGTATCCAGATCATACTTAAATGGCATGTGTGTATATATATCAATTAAAGAGAATTCATTCATTACCAACTTTTGGTCTCATCTGACCTGACAATTCCCATTCTAAGATCTGTATTTTTGGTATAATCCTTATCAGAATATCACTTTCTGAATATAAAAGCTGCAAAAGGTTTTAACTACTATTGCCACTGTCCTGTATCCAATAGAAGAAATATGTTTTTACTGCAGAGGAAAATGACTTGTTTCGTGCTTCTCACATATTATCTTTATTAAACATTAGGACAGATACGCATCCATTTCTTTTATAAATAATCTATGGCTTCTTAATTTGCAAATGCTGATTGAAAGTTCACGAGAGCAGGCTTTTCTGTGAACTTTCTATATTTATAAGTGACTGCAATAAATCCTGAGACTATTGCCTGCTCAGCAGCATTTTGCACTGTACTCCAACAGCTAAACCAGGGAAGCTGGGAGCTCTACATCTGAATATCTCAAAACCTCTGAACAGCTTGATTGGAGTTTGATTTTCTTCTTAAATAATGCAAGTTGTTCTGAAGCGAACGTATAATCACAATTATCTGACAGTCAAATCCTTGGTGGCTAACATACAAAGCTCCACTACCGCTAACAGAGGTTTCTTTTGAGCAAAGCTTACTGCAGCATTTTGTAGTCGCTAGAAAAAAAGTGTTCTTTGTGCGTGCTGTAGTTCAGAGCTGTGAGGTCTTTGTGAATGGTTACTCTCAAAGCGCTACAGAAGTTCCCCGGTTCAAGGTGGCTCCTGGCTCCTCGGAAAAATGAATGTGGGGTTCCAGCCTGGGAGGAAAGAAATAAGTGAAAAAGGAGCATCCTCGGGCTAGGCAGGAGAGGTCTGCCTAGTGCATCTCTGCCGCCGGGACCAGTCAGTGCTAAGCTGGTTCAGGAGAAGGAAGAAAGGTGAGTGCTGACCCCAGTAACAACAACGAGCATCCATGAATCTAAATTCTCAATCCCAGTAAAAGCTCCTCCATCCCTATTTGTCAGAGCAAAAGGATTTTCAGATTATAAACCCAGGAGTCGCCGTGTGGTCACCTAACCACATAATTTAGGACACAGAACATCCTTGAATTTGATCCAGTTTAAACTTGAGTACATCTTTTAGATTGAAAAGCTCAACAACATCTATTCTTGATTTAAAAATTACTAATGGCAGAAAAGCCACAACTTATTGTGACCCACGCCAGTAGCTAAGTATTTCCCTGGTGAAATGTGTAGCCTTTTCCTCCTGCGCATTTGTCCAGCTCCAGCCACCAGATCTTTTTATATCCTTTATTTGCTAGATTGGAAGAGTGCTAGTCCTGAAGTTAAATACTTACCGTCTGTAGCTGGGAATCCGTTAACCTTTTCTTGATACGCTTAAAAGACTGCGTACCTACAACTTCTACCAGGAGGTACTTTCCAGTCTTTTGGTGGCTCTCAGGGCTGGTTTTCCAGCAGTCTTTAGGAATGCCTGAAGCAAACACCACGCTTCAGAGCTCAACACACCTACAGAGGAAACAAGGCCTCCCTGCCAAAAATGCATATTCCCAGGGGTCACATTAGTTTTCAACCAGTTTTACTCCTGGTATTCATGTCCAGCTGATGGCCTGGAGGTGACCGGTGTGTCCTGTTTAAGCTCAGTGCTCCTGGCAGCACGTGCAGCCCCTACCCCTCGTTTCTCTGCTTCTGACTTCACTTTTGCCCACCAGAAAAATGACCATTGCTCAGTCATCTGCCATCAAATGACCAAGCACTTCAGCCTTTTTATTCTAGAGTTCCTTTAATCCTCATTATATATGATAACCCTAATCTTTGTAATGTCTGCCAATGTTTGAAGTGATGATTTTATTCTCTTACTGGCCCTTAATACTTCCTCTGTTACTAATAGTAAAATTAGCACCGTATTTTTGCAGGACATGATCAGAAACAAAGAAACTGCTGAACTGTTCAGCTACAGAAATGTTAGCTGGTACCATCATTATTCTGTGTAGCTTCATTTCCCTGAAGTCACATGTTATTATTCACTTTATGTCTAAGATATTATATAGAGTCACTGTGCTGAATTTTCAGCTCAGAGAGGTCTCTCTCAGATAATGTACGGAAGGTTGGCAAGTAGAAGTAATTTTCTCTGTTTTTATCATGCTTTTCAGCTGAGAGTGACAAAGTTATTTATTAATTGATCAGCTCCAGGAACTAACTGAAATAATATATTCTGCATGTACTAATTGAAATAACTATTATACGACGGTGAAATGAAAGCCACAACAAAGATAAATAAAAGTTTCATAAGAATTTAGTGACAGACCATGAAGAGGACCGTGGGAGAAACAGGGAAACAACTCTCTGGTGCCATGCTTTATTCACAAAGGCAAATTCACTGTCTTTCTCTCTGAAACTGGTTCAATCTCAGCTCTACGAGTCAGCTCCACCTCTTGTCCCTCTTTCAAATGCTGAGCACCTTTTGATATGTTTGGTAAGTCTCTATTAATCAATTCCCATCAGAGTGCCAAAAGACACATGTATCACGTAGAAGAAAAATCTCATGGCTCTTCTTCCACATGAACTTCTGCAAAAATAAGCAGCTACAAATAAGCAGGGATGCATATTTTCCATGATTCATGCTGCAGAACCTACCATAGACTGTGGGACTGTTGTACAGAATCTGAGTTTTCACAGAAAAAAAAAACGTTGCCAGGCAGTCTGATGGCGAGGGAAACCTTCCCAAACAGGAACTGAACATGAATCAAGTCGGGATGACTCAGATTGTTTTTGTGATTCTGCAGAGAGACAATCTGAGATAATAGCTGGGTTGTGTGAAGTATTGCTATAATTTATTACAATACAAATTCAAAATACAATGACTTATATTCATATTACTGTTGCGAGTTGGGTTTTTGTTTGTACTACGTGTATAAAAGAACACTGGAATACTTATATTTCTAGCCCCTCCACGTGAATAAACACATAGAAAAAAGATTTATAAAAGTCCTCTGTATGCTTCGTAGGCAACATGCGAAGTTTCATCCTAACAAACATAGCAACATCCCTTTTATAGGTTCAGTGAAGTACATTTTGATAAGAAGACAGTACTGTCACAGCAGGACTGAGTTACAGAGGTAGGTAGCCAGCCTTAGGACACGGAGGAATTTATAATATGATTGTTACATGTTAAAGCTTGAAGTTTATGACAGAACAATATTTTCTTTCCAGATGGTGGGAAAAAAAAGAACAACTGGGAAGAATAAGCCTGAGTCTTTGCTTAAATATATGAGTTAGATTTGTGCTGCTTTTGATACAAAGAAAGCAAGCGAGAAACCCAGGCTATTTCTGTTTCGCAAAATAGAATTACTGCCCAGGTGTTGTAGCTGGTGCAGTGTAGGCAGCACAAAGTATCAGAACAGCTAAAGGACATCTCTGATATGTGTGTGTTGTACATGCAGGTTAAGTAAATGGTTTTAATTTAACCAAGCAGATCCCATAACTCAAGGTGAGAAAAATTCTTCTTTAGTGCTGTACTCCATCCTTTGCCAGAAAGCTGTTCCCAATCAAAACTATATTTATCCATTATTTACCAGTTTAGTCAACTGAGGACAAGTTGTTCTGAAAATATTTGTTTAAGTCAGGCAGCCAGGCAGCAAGAAGAGTAGGGAGAGGAAACAAAAAACACAACAGAAACGCCTCTAAAATTCCAGGGAAAACCTTTCTGTTGACTTTTTATCAAGATTTGGCCAAGATCTGCAATCAACAGATGAGAATGACGGCTATTCAAATAAGGGAAAAAGACTGGAGAATCTAAAAGAAAGAAGAGGCAGAGACGGGAAAGTAGTGGGAACTTCCCAAGTTCCCATTAAAAGGGGGAAAATGGAGGTCCAGCTGCAAACAAGCAATGCAAGGAACAAAAACTGAGAAAGCAAAGTAAAAGATGCGTGATCATTGATTTTAATGGATAGAGATGTCAGGCGTTGGCCTTGTCTGCAAATTTTCCCGAATGGTTTCTAGAGCCACAGGCTGGGTTCAGTACGACTGGCATATTGAAATAGCTGGAAAATTTGGAGAGATTATTCATGTCTGAAGCTTTGGGAAGATCGCATCTGGGTAGTAGAAAAAGGAAAGATTTATCTTTCATTTCAAATTAAGTTCAGTTTGGAAATGTTTGGGGAATTTTTTGTTAAAAAATTATATTTGGGGTCCTCCTTCTGAGAGAATATTTTAATTTGTAATTTTTACCCTGACAAAATTATTTTAGTAGAGTGCAATGAGTGCAGCGGGTATGTATCAGTGATGACCATGAAAGGACAAACACCGCACAGCAAGCCTTATAGGATTCAGGAAAGGCAGTCTAAATTTAACCACAAAGAAATCCAAACATGTTAAGAAATGTGTCTGAAATGAAGTGACTAGCAAATCCTCCAAAAATCAGTCTTCGTGGGAAGAGTAAATGTGGAAGGCATACTGTCTTCTTAATCCATAACAGACTGACACATCTTTTGAAGAACAAACTGCAATTCTTTCTAAACTATGAAGCCTTGAAGGGAGACCAGGCGTAGATTTACCAGCCAGGAAAAAGGTCCTTTAGCCGCTTTCCTCTTGCCCCAGCCAGACTTCTCCATGCCTCTCCCCTGCCTGTTTTTTAAATAAAAACATGCAAATATGTAGCTAGTAGAGAGATGGGTGGATGACCAATAGCTGGGTAGATAGTTGATAGAGGCTGCTTGGTTTTTTCTCCCACAGTTTCCTGGTTTGTGATGCAGTAGCTTTATTTTCCTTATCACGTCTCCCCACTGATGATCTGTCCTTCTTGAGTCAGCTTCCAGTGCAGTGAATAGTTTCCATTTTTAATTTATCATACACAGGTAATTATAACTTTCCCTGTGGACGTAGGCAAAGAGCCTGCAGTCTTGACAACCGCATTATAAATGATGGAAGCACACGCTGTCGATGCTCCAGCTAGCAGAAGAACACGGGCTTCCAAACCTTTTCAGGATTTACAACATCAGATGACCTTGTTATCCCAGCCTTATAGACGTGAATCAGGACAGAGATGACTACTCACAGTAAGTATCTGTTAAATGGCTCAGAGCTGATTTTTCATGGCCACCACCTTCCAGCAGCGCATTCGGGTAGCAGCGTCCTCGCGTCCTCGAGAGCTGCAGCATCATCCTCACTTTTGGGTGTTTACTCATGGCATGGTGTGTCTCCTCCAAGGCCCCCACACTGCTACCAGTGCCCTGTTCAGGCTCAGGCCCCTCAACGCACACAGGAACCATGGTCCGATTTTCCAGGTGAGCAGTGTATTGGTCTTTCCCCCTCTATATACATACAAAGGGATTCTTTGAACAAAACCAAGCAGTAAAAGACACATATAGGATTGCCCGGAAAGTCACATAAAGCCTTACTACCAAAGGGAAAGAAAGAGCAGTTGGTAGCAACCTCCTAAATAGTTACGCTTCAAAAGCATCAGCCTGTAGGAGTCACAGCAACGTTCGAAGCTCCCTCGATGGGATCACATCTTTCTTTCTCCATCAGCAGCCGAGCCAGGTTTTGAGCCAGCAATGTTTCCACACAAATTCGTAGTTGTAATAGCAGTAGTAGTAGTACAAGTAGTAGAAATAATAATAGTAGCAGTAATAATAATAATAATAATAAAAATAATAATAATAATAATAATGCCCTTTAATAAGGGTCTTCATCCCCGATTTTATCCTCACAGCTCAATTTGCTTTTTTGTGGTATTCCCTTCCACTGAATTACACACATAGGAGTGTGTAGTTCGGGAGAAACAGGAGTGTTCTCACCTTGGGATTGGAAAGCAATTTTATTTCTGCCCTTTATTTTTTTCCCTTGGAGGGGAAAAAGGGAACAAATGGACAAAGGGGCAACATTTTAAGAAGGGCTGAATAGTTTCTAAGGTTGACACACCAACAATATTTTGTGTCCCTGCTGTTATTTAATGCTGTAACCCGTACTAGATTAAATTACATGGCAGAATACTACAGTGTATTGGACAGCAGACAGAGAATAGACTATGCTCTACTCATTACTGTGCCCTTGAGTCAGTATGTGAATTTGAGTGCTCCTCTGTTCTATAGTATCTTATATCTATAAAAAGGATAATGAGTCCTGTTTAGAGACTCAGCTATTAAGACTAGGCTTCTCCCATTAAATATATAAGGAAATACTTGCTTTGGGTCATTTTTTTTCCTTTTGGCTTCCTATTTTTTCACAGGAAATCCAATGACCTGTATGGTTTTGTATACTCTCAGGACCAAATAGTTTGCTTTTCAGATTTCATATGAAAGGAATCGTTAGAGAAATTAAGTTATTTTAGGGGAATAAAAAAAGGCATGTTTTCATCAAAATGATATTTTCCATATGAAAATTTAGATTGTATATTCATAACTGAAAAGTGCTTCTTGATATATATGCATATACATATATATGTGTGTATAAATGTGATGTGTTACTATTGAATGTATATACGACAGCATACCTTGCATAGTCATTACTTCTGCATTACTCCTGCATTACTCTTTTCTTCATATAAGCTTCACTCTTTACTCCTGAAACCATGAGTTTAGTCAGCGAGCCTCAAATTTCTTTAAATTCCATGTTTCTGTTTTGCTGTGGACCAGGAGGACCAAACCATGGACTGAACAAGTTGTTTGGGTACATCTCAGCAAAGCCAGAGCAGGGGATCTGTGAAACCAGTGATGTGGCTGTTTTCTGTTCCTCAGCTTATAAGCTTCTCTAACTCTGTTAAAATAATAATAATAATAATAATGCCCCTTCCCATCACTGCTGAACGTGAAAGGTGTTGTAAGAGTTTTCCAACAGAGCCGTGCCAGTCGAGTGGGCAGATGCAGAGCACATCTGTTTCAAAGGACGTGCCATCAGCACTGCCACATGAAATGCCAGCGCACAAAAAGGGACCAGCAGCCTTGCTGTAGGATCCTGGGCGGGGGAACATTGTCCCTCCTGTGATCAGAGACAGGACCCCCCAGCCTGCGCGACAGCAGTAAGCGACATGCAGCCTCCATCCTACTGTTCCTGCTTGCCCCTCCATACACGCTGCACTACACAACTGTGCTTATTCACCTCTACAAACATCAGGTTGCCGGTGACTAACACAAGCTTTTGTTTTATTCTTGATGATGAATGCTTTCACACTCCTGAAGAGGAATGCAGCGTCCCACCATACATTTTCAATTGTCTTGTCTGTTTCTATAAAACTGTGAGGATGGACCAACAAAAATCAGCCGGGATGATGAAGGGTTGTGATGAAGGGCTCCCTAAATGCAGCTTTCAGCTAGTTACTAATGCCTACACAGGTGCCTGTAGAAGCCAGCAAGGAGCAAGCCAGAAGCAGGTGTGTTTCCCTGCTCTGAGAGGTGTCCTCCCCTCTCTCAGCTGAATGCAGCACTGCCTGGGGCACCACCAGCTCAGCGAGGAAGCAGCCCCAGATGCGGTGGCGGTGCGGATGGCAGCAGGGCATGGTCACATTTCTTAGCCCCAGCCATGTCACATGAGCTGGAGCTCAGCAGCCAGCTCAGCTCAGAGCTATGCTGCGCTGTGACAGCCCTCCTGGCTCCCCTGGGAAGCCAGTGCCGCTCCAAGCTGCGGGAAAACCATGACCAGACCCTGTGTTTTTGGTTTCTACTGCCTGCCCAGCCTCATCATCAGACTACCTCATTTTTAGCAAATGATGTAGACATCAGTGAATTCTCCAGATATTAAAAGACTATCCTTCAGCCTGCTACACCGCCTCTGAAGGTGACCCCCCACCTAGACTGCAGCCCTTCAAGTTATCCTTCATTTGTTTGTTGGTGTGCTCCCTTAGATCTGCAGATCGCTTTGATTATTTGAACATCTGGAAGTTGTCACACGGGTTTTTTTGACCGTGACCATCTGAAATATTACCCAGCAGGACTTGGGGGGGGGAGACACAGTAAGGAAACAAAAACATCCTACTCATAAGAACATGTGGCAGGAATTATCATATGACACCATTCCAAAGGGGAGTGCTATATATCCAAGCAAAGTCAACTTTCTCTCCATTCCCTAAAGCCGGGACAATTGCTTTCCATAACATCCATTCCAGACTTAAAAAAATATTACATACAAATACCTAATATATTTTTCATTAAACATTATGTTACAAAAGTTGGCTGCCTATTACTAATGGGGAAGAAGCATTGTTTTCATCCTGTGATTTTCAAAGCTGAAGAGTAGCTCCCCACGTACATGATTCTCCATAGAAAAGCCTCCCCAAAATGGTTCCGCGCCTGAGGTCATTAGGGTGCATAGCCCTGGTTTGCCCATTGTCCTTGCAGAGAGAGTGCACGTTCTTCGGTAAAGCTGGAATGGGATATGCAAAAATATGAGATGGAAAAGGTTGAAATACAGAGTCAGAGTTTCTCAGAAATCCCATCACATGGACTAGGGGCTCTGGAGATGAGGGGAAAGCCAGCCCCAAATCAAGGCAAATGAAACCCATGTATTTGCACCACCCACAAAACATAATTTAACTATGCAGGTGGAAGCCCGTGAAATTCCAGCACAGTTTTTAGATGTGGTTTCTCATTCTCAGCAAGATACAGCTATCAAGTGAAGCATGGAGAGCCGTAAGGACTGTACCGTTGCAGTTTGGCTGTGGTTAACCAGTGATATTTTAGTCTTCGTGAAGAGGTTCCCTCTAAAACCAGAACTAGGTGGGAGTGGGTTTGCTTGTGGCCAGCCTGTTCGCTTACACATCCTAAGACCGAAATCCCATTGCCCTGGATGCAAGCAGGGGAACAACTGGGAGCAGTGCTTCCATGCACAACTTCAGAGCCCACCTTCCCCGCGGGCAGGCTGCTGGAATGGGGGTCTCCGCTGGGCTTTCCTCCAGAGGACATGCTCAGGCTTCCCCGGGCGCTCAAATCTGCATAACTACTTCTTCCATCAGCCCTCAGCCTGTGCATAGGTCCAGAGTTAAATCAGACCTTGACATACCGGCTTTGCCCCGTGGCTGCCGCTGTTTCTTCTTTGTTTGGGGCTACTTTTATATTCAGCAGCACAGCACTCTGATTTTTCATTGTTTAAATCAGTGCCCACAGCTACTGCCGCCAATTTGAGACAAACCAAATGTATGTTGATGCAATCCCAATGACGCAGGATGAATTCCTTGTAGTGCAGCGCCGTCGGTTCCCAGGAACCGCCTTAACGGAGACGCTCTCCTCAGGTGTAACCTAACAAAAATATTCCATGTTCTTTTTATTGGGATATGAAGAAAGGTGGGGGGTTTGTGTTAACAGCTACTGTCAGTTGTGCCATTACTCTGTTTTAGCCGTTGACCATGCGATCAGTAAAACACAGGTTGGTCTCATAATCTTTTAATGAGGCAACGCAGCTCGATATCAAGCTTAGCGCAGGACAGACCACCCCCTACTCGCCACGTCCACTTCCTTTCCGACTCCCGCACCCCCGTTTACCTCAACCTGCCTTTTCCCATTGGGAACCCACCCTTTTGCCAGGAAAAAGAGCTGCAAGGGGAGAGGGGAAGCACAGGGAGCGTTAGCGTGGGAAGGGGCAGGATCCCACAGCTCAGCGCTGCAGCCCGGGGGCCCGGTCCCGTCCTCCCCCCGCACCCCACCGCCACGGGACACGGGACGCGTGGGCTCCTGCACCACCACCCCCCACATC
>NW_009661370.1:1754318-1774025 GCF_000708025.1 Charadrius vociferus
GGGTGGGGGGCGCGGGCTGCGAGGGGCGTCTGTGCGACACGCAGCTGGGAAACGGGTTTGGTTCCCGATGTTGGAAGCAAACCTTGCAGTCGCTGCCCGGCGGCTTTTCACATCACCCGGCTGAGGGTTTAGAGGAGGAAAATGAAATTGGTGGTGTTTGTTTCCTAAGAAGAGGCCTTCTCAGCGCATAAATCGGCCAGACTCAGCCAGGAACAAAAAAAAAAGAAAAAAAAAAAAATCAAACTGAAAGATGAGGCATGTTATCACTTCAGGCCTGCTGGGAAAAATAAAGAAAAAAGGAGAACCCCCCCCAAACTTTGGATAACACCAAACCAGTTTGCTTTACCATGGCAAAGAAAATTGTTTTGACCACCTTCTTTTCGTTTTGATTTTATGCTATACCTAGATTTCTCCAACAATGGGCTATAATGAATACCAAAAGTGTCCCATCCGATAAATGCCTAGAGTTATTATTTTTCATATTCAGCATTACACAAGTCAAAGTAAGTAGTACCATTCAGATTACACATTTTTCCTCAGCAGAATTAAAATTTTAGCAGTATTGTATCAAATCAGTGCTGATTCACTGGCCATGCTGGTGCTATCATGTCAGTAGCAATAAAACAGAAAGTGAGAGTATCCAGGGGAGAGAGCCGTTAGAAGCCATGTCTGTATTACATGAAGGACTGATGTTGACTGCTGCAGACAGCTTTTCTCTGGCAGAGCAAGAAGAAGTAGGCAGCCGCTGCCTCTGCTGCATGCACAAGACTGCGAGGCCTCAATAATGAGGAGTAATGAGCTCCATCCTGGTGCAGGAGTTCCTGAAGGAATTGGAAAAGGATGCAGCTTCTATGGACAACAACAGACTTCGCCACCACATTGGGCATGGAAAGGTTTTTCTTCTTTCTTGTCTTTCTTCTTTTTTTTTTTTTTACACAATGTAATTGGGGCAGCACATTCAAAATCTTTATTTGGATGAAAAATAAAAGCAGTGGGCTCTTCCATGGTTTGAAGGGTATGTAGATCAAAATCCTCCTGTCTTCCCAATGCTCAGCCTTTTATTTCCCAGTGCTGACCCCCAGGTCAGGCAGTGCCACCAAACACACATGTCCCCTGTAGTCTCTTTCTCCTCTTCTGCTGAATCCTGATGCTGTACTGGTCACAGCATTAAACACACAAAGCAGGAGGTCGACAGAGCATTAAACACACAAAGCAGGAGGTCGACAGCCATTCGTGAGGGCTCTCAGGATACAGAAAGTAAGTGATAGCCATAATGAGAGGCTGGTGGTGGGCCTTGATGTCACTATCCCAGCTGTTATTTTTATGGTCTTTTTATTTTTACCACTCCTTCCTCTCTCTCGCTGGTCCTCAAGGTCTTTTGGCCTCCAAACCCTTGGGTTTTTCTTTCTCATTAAAAAACACGAAGTGATCAAAGCCACTTTCCCTAGTCTGTGCTGTTGGTGGAAAGAAGTTGCCTTCAAAAGCTTTCTAGAGACTTCCCATGCCTTCCCAGCACATGGCATGGTGTGGGGCACAGGGAGTGGAAGGAGGAGTCCAAATTGTCCTTCAAAAAAAAAACAACCAACCCAACCCCACCTTACTATACCAAAAAAGGTGACACAACTGACATCCAGTTAGCAAGCACAATCGTACCTGCTGAGTAAAGGGTAACTACGCTTTAAAGTCAGTCTTACAGGTTTCACATCTCTGATTCCAGTGGAAGCATGCGGGGAGTTTGGGGCAGGAAGAAACAGTGGGAGATGCCAACAGAGGCACTGAAAGGTCAGCAGACGCTCAGTGCAGATGGGAATCCTGAAGTGCAGTGTTAACATGGCAGTGGGGTTCAGATAGAGAGCAGAGGTCAACTTGTTTGTCTGTTGTTCCAGTCAGCTCTGAGTAACAGCAGAAGAAATATCTAAAATTCAGATCTTCCATGTTGGGTTTGTTTGGTTTTTTTGGTTCTTGGTTTTGTTATTTTTTTCCCAATAAAATGCCTGAATGTCAATAATGCACAAGGATACAGAATAAGTAGATGATACGGGTCTATATGACAGGAATTGCACTGGGAAGAAGCTCTTTGGAACAAGTGCTCTCATTACGGGAAGAAAACACACACATATGTGAAAATCTCCCCTCTGCACACAAGTGCACTGGTGGGAGAGCAGTGGCAGTCACTCCCCCATGCCTGGGGTTTGCAACAGTGACAGAAAAGGATGAGGGAAATGATTGAGAAGAAAAGCAAGAGGAGAGATTTGGCAAGGCCTTGTTAGTCAGGGTCCCAGCAAGGTTGCTGAAGTAATTTGGGTAGGGTGGAGGAAGGAGAAATGGAGCAAGCCAAACCGTCTTCAGAATAACAAACTTAACTGTTCCCTAAAACCAACTTTATGGAAACCATTTCCCTCATTAACTGAGTATTTTCTATTGAATTGCCTGCACTGTATCTTCAGCAGTTTAATTTGCTGCTGGTGTCTTCTTTTAAAACACCAGAACATTTAAAGTCTAGCCACTGAAGAAATTCCACATTTATGCCCCCCTCCCCCAAAATGCTTTGTGTGGTTATGTCTGAATCCCCACCAGTGTCTCAAGAAGAGGGGAGTTTGGGGCAGTGGGGGCTGGAAGAGGAGTGGAGAGGTGGTGGGAGCAGGGTGGGAGCAGGGAGGGGAAGGGGAAAGGCAGGCACCCAGAGGCAGGAGAGTCCCCTGAGATCAGGCCACGGTTCTATATCAGCCTGGCCCTAGCACTGGCCTGCCCTTCCTTTAATGCTTTCTCTCTTTTTTTTTTTTTTTCCCTTGTAATTTCTTTCAATTCCCAGAAAGATAGAGGAGGTAAGCGTAAAGAGCATTAGTGGGCACTGTAGGAACATACGGGAGGGATCAATGGAGCGAAGATCAGAGGAACAAAGGAAAAGAACCATAAAAGATGGAGAATCCTAAAAAAGATCTTACTGAGGGGGATGGGGAGAGAAGAAAGAGGGTCTGAAAAAAAAGACAAGCAGTATAAAGAACAGTGTATCAGAAGAGATGAGCTCAAAAAAAGGTCATAGATTTCAGGTTATACATTCCTCTCAGCAAAAAGGTGGGAAAGTAAGTTACATTAGATACACCATTGCCACACATCTTTCGAAAAGTAAAGAGGGAAAGGAGTAAAGAGGTGGATAGAAAAGTTGTATGAATAATGAAATGCTTCATTTATGTGATACACTGGAAGAAGGAGCCTCCAGGTTAAGTGCAAGGGTGGTATACAGTATCTCTTTTGAAAGCTGACATCTGGGATGAATCTAATAGATTTCAAAATCTAGTCAAATCAAAATAAAAAAAAAGACGACGACGGTGAATGCGGCAGATCATATTTTGGGAGTGAAGGAAAAGTACAATAAAAATTGTGCAAATGCCACTAACAAGGTAACATTTACAATCGTGTCTTAATATTGTTTGATATTTACTGTCCGTGTCTGCACTTACAAATAAGGACTATCATCTAGCATTTGAGCAGATTCTCAGTTTATTGTCACGGCAATTTCTCTTAACAATTTACACATCCAGATCCCTTCTGGCAAACAGCGATGATGGTACTCACTCTCATTCATGCATCTGCATTAAAGAATCAGGCCAGCAGATTCCGCACTCTCACCCACACATAAAAATACCCGCAAGTAAAAGGACTACGAGTATTTCACAGGTTAGAATCAAAAAAAGAAAAGTGACCTTGGTAAAAGAGAAAGATGGTCTGCAAAACGAAGATGCTACTCAATGGACAGCTGAAGACACCTCACTGACCCAAGTAGAGTCGGCTACACACAAATGGGAACAACCAGCTACGCTTTCCTGCAAAGGATCTGGGCATCACCGGGCAACGTAAGCTGGCACAATTCGGCAGCGGCCATCTGCTGCAAAAACCAGGGCAAGGCCCGGAGCTGTGTGTACAGACAGAAGTACAACAGTAATCCTCTGCCCTCCTCCCATGAGAGCTGGGTGGGAGCCCCGCGGCCTGCCCTGGGCACTCTCCCCAAAGCAAGCTGTAACACCCCCAACCCGATGGAGAGCCATGAAGTCACTCCACACTTCAGAAAAGGCCAGTAAAAAAAACCAAAGGAGGCTGTAACGTTGCAGTGGCCATCTCCTTATTTGAGCAAAAAGGTAGGGAACATTTCATTACAGTGATTGTAGCAGCCTATTAAAAAAATAAAGGGATAAATTGAAGCAAAGAAGATTTAGTTTAGATATTAAGAAAAAAAAATATAGTGGCAGAGATAATGACTGTCTGGAGAGACTTTGCAGTCCTCAAGCCGATGTCTGTACAAACAAAACCCATTTATTTGTACACATGTCACTTGAGGACCCCACAGTCCGGAGCAGCACGAGTAAGGGGAGCCCAGCCTCAGAGAGGTCACCCTCTCTTCCCCTCTGCCTCTTTGGTATTGGGACTTCAGCCGGTCTTCAACTCACAGCAGACAAAAGCATTAATGTGTTCGGCACAGTCAGATCAAAAGGCAGATTGATCTGACTCATGGCCACTTAGTAACTTGCTTAAATGAATTGTGGACACAGAATATGTTTAAAGAAATTGTTGCTAATTTACCTTGAACATCTTGGGACTAAAGCCTTATTTTATATTGGTCACTATGGCTATTAACGTTCTTTTAGCAAGATTCCTATGTTTTACACGCTTAATAAGTCCTGTAGTTTTAGTTCTATGCACAACATCTCCAGCTAGACAGAAAATTTAAAATATGATGGTTTTAAAATCTAAATTCAAACAGCCACTAATCAGTTGGCATAAAGATAAATAAATGGAAGAGCCACAAACAAATCACTGGTGATTCCCAACTCCTTATTCCAGTTACTTAATGAAAGCAGCCTTCTCTCACTTTAATTTTCTGCTTTGGCTTTTATTCATTTTCAAAAAAAAATATAAACAAACATCCTAAATGCATTCCTATAGCTCTCATTTTCTGGAATTGGTTTTTGCCTTCCTACTTCTTATTTCTTGGATGACTATTTCTAATTTCTTGGATGAATATTTGGCACTTACGCCTCACGATTTCAAACAATTTTAGGGGTGTAATTTGAAAAAGGCAATTCTCTATATTTGGTATTAATTGTTTTCTAGCTGAAGAAATCTGGTTGTTGGGTTCTAAATGGCCAGCCACAGTTGGTCTTGTCTGATTTTGGGGGGTTTGATTCCAACTCTGCGTGGCTGTGGCCAACAGGCTGGCAATCCACCAGCTGCATTCAGCCTCTCTTGCTCCTAATTACTTAGTTCCCTGGTTCTCCTCCCTTGCCCCTTCTGTCCTGGTCACCACAATTAATACCCATTTCTTACTCCTGTATTCACCTTCAGCTCATTAATTTTTGGCCAGCCTCCACTACTGTTTCAGCTCAGCATTTTGCAATTTCCCTCATCACTGTTTACGGCCTTTTTCCTCCTGCTTCAGTTTTGTAGGGTCGAAGGACAATTTTTAATTGCACCTTATGGAAGAAGGGGCGAATGTTTTGCTGTTCTCAGGTAGGTGCCAGGGAAGACTCTGTCTCTCCCACTGCCCATTTTCCTGCCCAGGCTGGTCTGGGAGCACAAAACTGTCTCAAGGGTGCAGCAGCACCAGCGAACTTTCTTTCTCCTGCAGTCTTAAGAGCTGTTTTATACACGAGGATGCATAAGGAAAGGAACTGTCTGATGAATCCCAATTCTCAGACTGAAGTTCCCAGCTCCAAGTGGTTATTTTAATGAATTTTAGAATTAATAACCCATAACGGAGGGTGTTTCCAGCCTCCTGAGCAGAGCCAGGAGGCACTGAGTGATGGCTCTTCCCCAGGAGACCAGAAATGTAGTCCATTCAGACTGGGTTTCTCTCTCGGTCCTTTTTTCCTCAGCAGACTCGTGGCCTCACTGAAATTCCTAATAGATATATCATTGTGTAACCAAAATCATACTTCAGCTGTTTGGTGGTTGTAAAAACGTGCCTTAATCTGAGTTAATCTTAATTCTTGGAAGTGGATCTTCATATAAATATGGAAACAAACATTTATATTTTCTCTGTGGGGAAGTAAAAGGAAGTAAAACTACTTGGAGTTTCCATTCCCAGTACTGGGATGACAATGAGCAGCTGAAGTATCAAAAGATCGCTGACAAACCCTTTAAAAATCAGCTGGTTGTAGAACAGATTTTATTTGGTCTGTTTGGGCCAAAATCACTTGTGTAATTGTGGAGTTGTATCCCTTGAAACTACACTCAGATGAAACCTTGATACAGCTCCCTTACTACTTTGAAATCCTTATTAACAATGCATATTTTTACTTTACAGTCCCTGTGTTAAATCCTGTGCAAATACAGGAAAAGACATCCATTCAATAGAGACTTCATATTTATTGAAAGAAAAGAACTCGAATAAGTACAAAATGGGTTCAGGAATACAAATGCTCCACATCTTTTTATCAGCCAGTTGGTGTTCCAAAGTAATTTTGAAAAAAATAAAATAAAATAAGCCTTTGGGTAAAGTTGCATGAAATACCTAATGCATAAATTTGAAACATTAGTTATTAGAAGGGAGTGATTCTTCAAAGCAGACACTGGTATCTAATTAGTTAACTCCTAAGGCAAAGCAGGCAATATACCAGCTGATGCAATTGGTGGCAGCAGGAGTTTGGAAATAAATATCTCTATTTGGCACTGAGAAGTGAAACAAAGCTCAAATTTCTGTGGATCCCTTGGCCCCAAGTTCATGCCTCAGAGCTCACATTTCTGTGGTAAAGGAAAATTAAATCTCAGAGTTTAAGATCCGGGGTTCAATGCGGCTATTTATTAAAATTCATCTGGCCTCCCTAGACTGTGAATATTTTGAGTTGACCTAGATGGAGTTCTTGATAAAATCAAGCTCTCATGGGGCATTTCCAGTGTTTTCTGGTAAAAGCTTAGTAGAATTGTGCTAACAAAAACTGAGACACTTTAAAGCAGTGATTATCACCCAAGCTAGAAACCAGAAACAGTGGCATGTGAAAATAAAGAACAAACAAAAATCCCAACCATCCAGAAACCCCAACCGAGCAAAACCCTGGGGAACTGCCGTTCACGGTGATTTATAACTGGTTTGGTCACGGATTCATTCAGACTACCTCTTCAGAGGTGCTGCAGTCAGGGCTACGGGTGCAGCAGGCTCCCGACAGAGCCAGAGGAGATGGGAGCGCTCCCTGCGGAAGGCGGCTCAGCTCCCTTCTGCCCACAGCTGCTCTGGGCAGGAGCCCTGTCCCGGGCGGCAGCAACTCAGGTAGGTATCCCATGTTAAATGAGATGCCTGTAGCATTAATGTATTCAAATTTATTGCCTGATCGTGTCTATGACTGTCCCACTTTTTGTGTGTGTGTGTGCAGTTTTAGCTTTGGTAATCCCTTTGAAACTAGATTCCTGTTTCTCAATATCAAACCAAAGGCGGTCTGACAGATGGTACTGGCGTTGGCTGTCCTGAGTCTGTCCTGTGCACCGCTAAAAAGGCTTGTTTGTCCTACGCACCCTGCGATGCCCTGGAGGTATCAGCATTTTGTCGTTTGACTTAGTTCCCACCATCGCTTTTCCACTCGGAGATTCTGCCTGCTATCCTCACGTCATCTCTCTCAGTCAAAAGTGCTGTTTCTTAGGCCAAGCAGAGATTTCTGGTTCCAGCTCAGTTTAGCTTCAGAAGCGCCATATCTGCTGTCTCACAGGCAACGGCTACATGCTCTCATCAATCTGTCAATAGGTCTCTGTGCGAGTAACCTCGGCAGCAGACAAACAACAGTACACCTGAATAGAGCCCTTGAATTAAAGGACAGCCTCCTGCGTTACTACCCAAGGTTTGCTCTGCAGGCAGTATACTAAGCACTCCCAAACCACTACCTTTTCAGCTTCACACATTGCAGTGTCATCACAAGTGACAGCAAGGAGACAAAAAAACCCACTGTCCTCCCTGTTTAGCAAGTAGACACTTGTGCTCTCCGCCAGCTTTGTTCCCTCCCGTTCCTAAGGAAATGCAGTTCAGCCATTCCGGTCTTGGGTAGCGACTGAATCGCTGTGCGGGCTGCGCTATTACAGGTCTAGCTTAAAGAAAGGTTTGCTTATGTGATGATGAGCAAGCTGGAAAGGTCTCTCTGCCGCTAGCTTGACAAAAAGAAAATAAAAAGTAAATGATTATCAATAAGGTGTGCTTGATTAGGTGTCACTGAGAGAAAGAAAATGCCATTTCATGTCACTTTTTAGAAAGCGCAAGGTGTGTAACTTTTGGGGATGATTTTGCTCTTGGCTAATCTTCAGATTCAATATTAAAATCTCAAACTTCCCAAAGGAAAGAGATTCTGCATCTTTTAATGAAAGATAAAACAACAATATAAACATACACAAATTTACAGAGAAAGGATCAACTTTAATACATCTGGAGTAAAAGGTGTTCTTTTTTAAATATGGTATAAAAATAAATGCAAGAAACATTAACAGAGAATATACAGACAACAGACAAAGACACAGGCTTTCTTTCTCAATGTGAATACATCAGTGAAATGAAACCTTCTGTGCTAATTTATTGTGCAATAAATGTGATGCCATATGTATATTTATTAATATATGCATTTTTTTACATTTCTTCCAGGTTTTGATTGACGTATTTTTTTTTAATAAACTGTGCCTAGCAGAAGCTTTTTTTTCACTGTACTTGAGCTTGCAGAAAATAAAAAGACATAGATCCAGCTTGATATGAAGGAGGAAGTGAGCAGACAGTTTTCGAAATGGAGGCATCGAAAGGCTAGAGAGTCCCTCGGAGTCTGTAATGCCTTAGTATACACAAAAGAAAACAAGTCAGGTCCTCGCTCATGCAACATCTTGTTCTACTGTCCTCTGAGTCAGGCAATCAGTGAGCTACAAAGTATGTATAATGATTTGAGTCTGCTTCCATGCTACAAGGTGATCCTTTTAGTAGGACTGCACTAGACTGGTTAACCTCTTTGATGTGAGCGATTTCCCCTGAGGAAAAGATAAAAACAAAAAACAAAAACAGAAAACAGAGGCATGATCACTGCAAACCTGTTCATCAGCAACCACTTAGTGTTGCCACATCACTGTCAAATAACTAGGGGCACCAACTGGAGTCTGTCAAATCTTAAACTACAGGAAGCCCTTACGCTCAAACACCTGCACTGCCAGCCAGCTGGATCGTTCCACTGAACGTGCCAGCAAATTTAAAGGCCATTTTCGAATGAGGTTGGTTTCGAATGAGGTTGGTTTCGGCTGAGGAGAAACTAATGCTGAGGTTTTTGCTGTCAGTGACACCCAGAACTTGAGGAAGGCTACTGCAAGCGAGAGTGCCTTGTGCTGCAAAGATGAGCGCGCAAACTACGGTAGCTCTGTCACAGAGGACAAAAAGCTACTTTAAAGTTTGGGTAAGAAAGAGGCAGATTGCATATAGGCAGGAAAGCAGCTTTTCCATGAGCGCAGCTATTGGTTTGCTGAGACCGTATTTACTATTTATAAGGAACATCGGTAAGGTATATTACACGGGACTGCATAGCGCTGCTTTGAAGGTGTTTGGATTTCCACATTGTTATTTTCCTCATCGTTCCTCCTGTCGCAAGGATGAAGTTACAGTTTTTTAGCAAATTCTTTTAATAAGGTATAATAACTGTCCCACAATAGTTATGTCTATAGCGTGAAGAGGATGGTGTAGGGTATGTCACCACGGTATATTTCAGGCAGCTTTGAGCTTTATCTGAGCCAGACAAAAGCCATGAAACCACATAATAGGAATTAGCTCTCCTGAGGCCACATAAAAGGAGTTAGCTCTCCTAGGGCCATCCTACCATGGCTCTGATCCAAGAGAGGCAGAGCTGGCACAGCAAGCTTACAGCGCTCCTCAAAATACCACAGGCATACCCTGATAATGTAACATAAATAGATCATAAAACATTAAATAGCAAGTGGCTCTGTCTAACTCTCCAGTTAGATATTTAATACTTACAGTTATTGTATTGTTCATTTTAAGTGCACAACTTGGAAAAATCAAACTGATTTCAAGGAGACTACAGCAAGAAATACTGTAACTATGGAGAGATGCTACGTCTTCTGCAGTAAAGGGTAAATGAACTTACTCTGCCATATCTATGAGTTGTTAAGTCATCTGCTGTATTATAACTTAGTGGGATTACACAATTTAGTATCTATTGTCAATATTGTCAGTTCCCTGTCTATGGCAGGGGGGGTGTAACTCGATGATCTTCAAGGCCCTTTCCAACCTACACCATTCTATGATTCTATGACTAACAATTACATTTATGCTCACAGAGATCTGCAAGTTGGTTTCAAGCATTTGCTCAAATGCAGTGTATCAGAGTGGGTCTTCACAAAAGGAAGAATAACTATTTTATTCTTTGAGCTCTGAAATACAAGTTGAACAAATCAGGATGAATATTTCCCCTACAGTATAATTTTGAAGGGAACTCATGATCTGCAGTGCGGGGTTAGACTGCTCATCCAGCAGGATCACCGTATCACCTGACAGTATTAATACTAACTTCTTCAAAAGATGGAAAGCGCCCTTCCTGGCATGCTCTCTTCCCTGTGTCTAGCTTTAACTCTCTCACTTTCTGCCTACATTAAATCCACAGCTTCTTGACACTTGTTGAGCCTTAAATCATGTTTTCCTCTAATGTAACAGGTAGGCTAGTATACTAAGACATCTTTTCTTTTTAAATAAGCAAAAAACAACTGTGTGGCACTGGAATAGTTTAAAACAGCATGTCTGAAATGAAGTGGTTTTTTAGGCTATTCATGATTGTCGGCCTTGGATATATAATCTAGGAAAATATTGAGCATATGCTTATCTTTGCCTTTGATGAAGTTGTTTGTGCTTAATTTCACAGGTCTACAGGCCTGGCTATTTTGTGTAAACGTGTATGAGTTCTCTTTAGTACTGAACTGCATAAACCAGTTAATTAAAACAGTTAAACCAGGAGCTTTCTATTAGTTATTGAAATAATTTGCTCAATACCACACTAGAAAGCCACACAAGCTCTTGTTCAGCGATAAGATCTGTGAAATATTTTTTTATTCTTATCTGTAACAATTGGTTATTTAGGAGTTGTAAATGCCCCGGAATTTACATAGATGACCATAACCAAATTCTAGCATCTCAGGAATTAATTGTGCTATCTCATAAACTAGGGAGTTTTGACCTAAAAGCAGGCCAAAACCTAGTCGTTAGTTAGTTGATCTGACTTGTTTAATCTTATTCTACATATTATTTGAATTTTCCCCTATAGACACAGTGAGCTGTCATGCCACTTTTTTTTTCTGTATTCTACATCACTTGCTCCTTGGATATTGCTGGTCTTTGGATGCATTTTCTCTTAAGCCCTACAGTGATCAGGATTTGTCTGGATGGTCCTCTCTTCCCCCTCCCCTCTCTGCCTCAGAGAATATTACACTTCTTAAAGATATGAAGTTTCCAGCTGAATAATAACAACAACAATGGATGCTCTTTTTCCAGGTATTAGTAGTTCTAATTTATCTTATAACTGGAAAAGTGACAACTTAGAATATACACCCTCCTTAAGAGATCTTCTTCCATGTTTATTCCATGTTTCTGATTGGGAAAAGAAGCTTTTAATACACAGAATCCAGACCAGCCCCAAACACAGAATTATCCCACCTTCTTATTCAGATCTTCCAGTTTACAGAATATTTCTTTCAGTCTTTGTTCCAGAGTATACTTTTACTTTAGCTCTGCACAGTAGGGTATCGTAATTATCACTTCTAGGAGATTTCCACAGTCACTCAATTTACAGACTGATGTAAGGATCATCCTTTGTGGGTCATAATTTAAGAGCTGAGCTCAGCTATTTCTTCCAGATATGACTTTAATAGCATTCCTATAAGGCAAATTTTGATTTGGGAAACTACATCTAACAGGCCAGTTTTGAGGGATGTAGCATATGAGCCATCACACATAGGAAAATGTTTCCTTTACTAATGAGATTAAAGAACAATTGGAAAAAAGGTTGGAAGAAGTAGTAGATATTTGTCTGAAGAATGAAAAGGAGACCCTTAATATTTGCAATATAATCTTGCCATCAACATTTGGAAGTATATGGCCAAATTCGAAACAGGATTAGGATTTTTGGCTGTATTGGTGCATTTTGGACATATGAATTGAAACTATTTAACAATTTTACTTGTTAAAATACAGAAGCCAAAATGAAATCCCCACGCATACCCTGACACAGGAGTCGGAGTATGAGGAGGCAGCACAGCAGCTGGAGTAAGCAAGTACATCAAAATCAACTGGCCACAGTGTTCCTGTCCCTACCTTAGTGTATTAACTTTTTAACACAGAGATATCTTTCCAGCTGTACTTTTAGAGAATTTAGGGGAAAAATTTCAAAACCATGTGCAGATTTATGAGCTGCTAAACACAAACGTGCTGACTGACCTATTTATGCAGCATGACACTAACTCCTCAAGTTATCTGGCAAACAAGTCAGCAACAACCTCAGTACATATGTGGCTTGTAAGAAATCAATATGAAATTTATATAGGGGCTGGAGCTGAAATGTATGGTAGAGGAAGATCAAGTCTTTTCCTTTTAGAAGACGAACTGTCTCCCTTTCTGCTAAGCAACCTCAATGGTTCCTTTTTCATATTTCTTTATTGCCAGCGCAGATGCTACTCCCCAGGACCGATACTGGTAGAACTAGAAATGAGAATTCCACGCATCTGACCGGGTGTCACAGAGAAACAGTGCAAACCCCACTGTGAGCAAAATGAGATGCAGAGCGAGAATCGACCCTCCTTGCTCTCACCATTCCCCATCTGCTCATGTGTGACACACCTGCACCATGCCGGCAGCTCGGCCAGCATCGGCACGGAAAGCCCCCAAGTGACATCGCAGTGTGCCACACACAGAGCCGGTGTATAATCAGCCTCTGACAGAAGCACATCTGGAGAGGCACAGGAGCAGAAACAGTAAGTTCCTTTCCAAGATTGGGCAGCTTTTGCTCCTCTGGCACAGGGAAATTGCTTTAGCACCACTCAGGGGGTCAGGATTCTGCTTCGTTTTCCACAGCAGCACGGGATGCTGCTCTCAGTCACCCGTGCAGGTGTGTTTCTCTTTCAGCCATGTGAGGAAGGGGAGGAGGTTAGTATTTACTGAATTTGGGGCATGAGTTGGCAGCACAGCTGCAGTGCTAAGTGGTTGCACGTTCAGGAAAATCCCTCTGCCTATTGTGGGGATTTGCGGTTCTCTGTTCATTTCTCATTAGGGCCGTGCCGTTTCCTGAAGCGGTCCATAGGCAGGAGGCAGCGGCTCAGTAACTGCATTCCTATTTTTGCTCGTTCCAAACTAATCTTTACATTTACTGATGAGCTGCTTTCATTTGTCATTAACCTACAAACTCTTGGCAGATGGGGCAGTTTAAACTTGAATAACCATCTAAGCGTGGGGTAACACGTAAGATTTTCCAAGGCACTGATGCCCTAGACAAATAGTTTTAGTATGTTTGCCCTAGGCCTGAACCCTCAGGTTTCTATACCTCTCTGCAGTTCTCATTTCTGCAACTAGCTTAAGACTCAGGTAAATGTTTGTCAGCTGGGAAATGGCAGACACTGGCCTAATACCTGAGCAGTACGCGCTGGCTCCTCGCTTAGATGGACCTGGCTGTGCACGTGTCACTTCTCAGCCCTTCTCTTCCAGCACAGAGCGCCGCAGCTTAGCTCCACTCACTGCAGAACAGGACCAGGAGGCCAGTCCTCACTGGCGTGTCCTACAGATGCTCTTTTTGATTTTCTTCATTAGCTTGCACATCATTCCTAACAAAATCCTTCAACTGGATTTTTGGACTAATTATTAGTCCAAACTAAAATTTTCAATTATTTCATCAGTTCTTTTTATTCAAACATCAATAAGCCTTCTCTTTCCTGAAATGGAAAAAGCCTTCATTTCTACAAATACATACTATTTTTACTATTGCTTTGTATTTGTCAAATAAGAAGCTTTGTGATTTTTTTTCTGACTGGCTATGTTTTGGTTTAAATTTTAGGAATAACCTGTAAGTAAATTTAAAGGTCTAATTAGGATTTCTTCCATGACTGTACATTGAAGATGAGATCCCACAGCTGATACCGTATTGAAGCTCATTCACAATGCTGTACTCAAGAAAAATATAGCCCTTGGCAGGATTTCAGGGCTAGATAGACTTTTGGTCTGGCACAGTAGGGCCTTGTGTACATAAGCTCTACCTGTTCATACCGAAAAAATTCTGGATTACCAGATGAAATTGATATATTATCTGCCTTGTTTCTCAGTACAGGGGCAGATTTTAACATGACAAGAGATTACACTGATTTAAGCATCTAGAAAGTCTATCCCCCACTGATAAGAACTGAGGAAGCTATTTTTATGAGTTTTAATTTCCATCTCTAAACCATAATTTGCTATGTCATGTTAAGTGACATTGGACTGAGCCTCTGTGAAAATGTGCTGTGTTCAATGGCCTTCACATTTCACATCTCATTCATGAAATGGTCTAATGTTATTGGTTTGGAGGGGGAAAGTATCGAAGGACACTGGTAAGCAAGTTCTTCCAGCTAAGTGAGAGAAGACAGCTGGAAAGAGTACGGGTAATGTAAGGTGTAATGATTTTAAACTCAGAGCTATTAAATGGGGTCTTGTTTATGAGGTTACAAGTGAAGATAATTATCATCTAATGGGTCTCTAGTTTAATATATTAACTCAGTTTGGTCTGTTTTTTACTGGCTGTATTTCCATAAAACATCACAAACTTGCAACAAGCACAGTTATTTGCCTTCTCTATAATTGGGCAGCAACGGTTGAAACTCTAACACTGACGGTGGTGTCTGAAGCTGTGACACCAACACACGATGACGGAGTGTCTCCCCCTAGGCAGCTCTGAGGAGGCAGACTGCACCTTCTTGCCCTGCTAACCCGGTTCCTGTAGGGACGAGAAAATTTGCATGGGGTGGAAATGAAATTAGCCCACTCCCCTGTAAAAGAGATCTCTTCATTTCAGTTTTCCTTAAAGGACCTCTTTGTTCACATCAATGTTATCAGTGCATATTTACCTGTTTTATTCTCTGTAATGTAGATGTTAGTACTTGAGATAGAGGCAGTTTCCTGATTTTTCTTTTTTTTTTTTTTTTTTTTTTTTTATATGGACTTTTTTCCCCATGTAAATTCCTCAGAAGAATTTCAGTTTTTAAATGCCACAGAAACAGCTGGTTTCCCTCTCTTTACTACTGTGGCAAGCAAACAGATTCTCCTGCTTCCTGACTTATGCCTTTAGCTTCCCTACTCACTTCCTTGGAGAGCTGCAGGTGACAGAACTTAATTATTGCCAAAGAGAAACCTGAGGGGCTGAGCTGGCCAGGGGGGAGCACAGAGCACACACTGTCACCGCTCCCCGTGCCTCTGAGTCAGAGCTGACACTTGTGGTTGCTGGTGTTACTCCAAGGCAATGCACTTATCCAGTGGCATCATTCCAGTAGTGCTGAAGTGTATGTGCTCTATATTTTCACACAATACCTGGGAGCGTGAATAAGTGAGGCAAAACAAGAATGGCTGTGCTTACTACTCAGAGTCAAACTATAAAGTGTTTGGTAATAAACACTACATACAGCAAATGCCAGTTTGCTATTGCTTTATCTAGATTGTATGTGAATGCAGACCTGTTTCTAACACTATTCATATTGTGTGTTGCGGGCTGCCAAAGGCATTAGCAATTTTGCACTATAAAATCCACAGAGCAAGCTAAATAGCCAGTTTTTAAGCTGAACATGTAGGGCTTTCACAAAGTGCACCAACTTATTGAAAGTTTTCTAGAAAGAAAAGTCTCCAATGTCAAAGAAATGCAGAGCTGAGCCTAGGGTGGTTTTTTTTTAGCGTATATAGCTCCACTTTTATTTTTCCCTCATTGGACTAGAATAACGACTCATTATATTAGGTTATTTCCACTTAATTCAAGGAATAGTAGAAAGAGATTGCCCTTACAAAGTTTCTAAACTTTCTAATTTAACAAATGCTTTCTGTAGCAAGTATAACCCACTTTCAATCATCACTGATCAGAAGACTTTTATAGTGTCTGTCTTATCAAATCAGGTTATGAATTACAAGGTCATCTTCTCAGGTTCAGTCCCTAGACACAACCAAGGTTACTGTGTTTTTTAAAACACTTCCAGTGGAAAAAAATGATGTCTAATTTAGTTCAATACACACCGAATTTGATATAAGTGAAATTAGTCAAAATTTTCAAAACCATCAGAGGGGAAGAGAAACTATAATTTTCCTCTTACTTAATCATTCAGAGATGATAGCATTTATCCAGGTTGTAGAAGACCTGTTTCACACCTATTTTCTGTATTAATCAGAAGAACAGATCTATACTACAGTCCCCCACTTCACAGTTGAACCACTTAATCAGTACACCGTAGGATATTCTGAGAAACGTTTCCCTCACCCCTGCTGTTTGGAACCACTGTACCAAGGTAGACAACTACGTATTATAAACTCATCATAACCGAGAACAAGAATGGAAGAACAAGGATGCCTGGGGGCAAAGGGTCCCAGGGCAGTGGGCGATGTGAATTCAGTCATCTCAGAGCAAAGGTTTGCACTTGAGCATCCTAACGTTCTGCATTAATTTGCAAGCCTCAGAGCTGCCGATCCAACAGATCTAACACTGACGTGTTTTACTTTCATACCTGACCTGACTTGACAGACTCCACCCAGATTCACAGGTAGTAGTTTGAGGAAAAGCAAAACCACAGTTTTTATTTTATAGCTTGCTCCGTGAAAAAAAGAATCATCATCTTCTACTGAAAAAGTACTAACACTTCACATCTAGAAATCCTTCTTCCCATTTCTAGCTTACAGCTGGTTTATTTGGCCTGCCTTGCACCTCTGGCATCCTGCTATTCTGGTACGCCTGCCCTGAGATTAGCACGAGGAAAATCGGGCATGCCTGCAGGGCATAATGCTCCAGTGTTTGCACACAGAACTGCTGGTTTGAGAGGGATTATCGGAGAGTTGTCTTAGTGCTTCCCAGTCTGTCTTCCCTTTTTCCCTTTTTGTGCTGTATTCTCCTCACATCTGTCTGCAGCTTGCTATTTCTCTCCTTATAGCCAGCTGTTTACATACTCTTTACCATAACCAATTCCTGATCTGTGGGCTGTTTAAATTCCCCCGAATAAACATAGTCATTGCAGCTTGCCAGGCACTGTGACTGGGAAAAAGCCTGGCTCTCAGAGGTCCCGGATATACTACTTACTTTCTACACTGCACTTTTAACACAGGCTTGTTTATTAACATGGAACTTCATATTAAACACCTCCATGTAATTATAATGTATAATGTTATCATGTACAACATTGTTTTATAGATCAACCTGCTTAGACAGCACACAAATCACACTGCAACATGCTATGGCAACACCACCATGCAAAATATAGGGGTTTTTGTTTCAAACACTGGGAGAGTTTCCTTTGTGGCTGTTTATTTACTTTTTAGTGTCCTTTACTGACTTTGTCCCATTGAATCCAAATTTCTTCCTGATTACAGTGGATTCAAAGCATATTACAGGAAGCCTTTACCTATAAGAAAGTAGTTAAAGAATTACAGTTTTGTTTTAACATGGGAGATATTCCCACAGCCTCACAAAACTTTGTTCTTTCACTGCGTTTCTTTCTTTTTTTGATTACTAGAAAGCATATGTATATATTTTAAGCACTTGAGGATATACTCTTCAGCCTCATTATATGGAGGCAGTTTATGAGAACCGCTTCTCGTTCCCTAGAAACTAAAAAACAAAAACCATGATCTTTGCTGAAAGCTCTCATATTTTTCATTTCAACGCACACAGCTCCACTAACCAGGTCACAGAAAAAGCCACAGACGCACACGCACACACAGCAGCGTCACCTGCACAATTCAACAGACAATGCAGACAAACTTGAGTATAACCAAGATCTTTCTACCTCTTTTCATAACAGGTTAGTGCTCGCCCTCAGTGTTGGTGTACAGTTTTTATGGCATGGGAAAATAGGGATGTTTCTGCCCTACAAAAATAAATGCGTTGAATGCTTTAGTTTGAACTTTCACAATGTTAAAAAAAAATCCAAAGAAACCGGTAAGTAAAAAGAAACCCACATATCAGGAAATCAGTGGATCTTTTGGCAGGTGGCAAGAGAATGCCCACAGCAAATTTACCAGCCTTCATTTTTTTACCTTCATGAAACAGCTTTTGAAAATTATATATTAAAAAAAAAATAATCAGCTCTTGTAGTCCATTATCAAAATGAAATCCCAATCAAACCCTTGCACATCACCAGCATGAATTCTTTGGTCCTGAAGAAGCTCTGCTAGACATTAAGGAAGATAGGGAAATTATGATTGTTTATTTTCCCCTGTGCCCAATTGAAAAAAAATGGGACAAACTCTTTTGTAGTAAAATAAGAAGGAGGCAGGAAGGAAATCCGATGTATTCAAACTGTGTTAGGCTTAGTATTTTGGGAGGCACCAGAAAAAGGAACAACATCAACCAGGTTTTCACAGATTCTTTACTACAATTGGGGGGAAAAAAAAAAAGTGTGAATAATTTCATGCTTCCTAATGCAAAAAGCATGGCTCCCAAAGGTCCATTCCTCCATGTGTGACTATTGAGGTCAGTGGGAAAGGGACTAGGGAGGAGGGGTTGTAATGAAAGCAGATTATAAAGCTGTCATTCCTAGGAAAATTCACAAACTGTGATCAATAGACTTTTAACTGTCAGGTTAGAAAAGCAAAAAGGGAAAGTAGGGATCAGTGAGGGGGAAGGGAGAAGGATGTCCCATCAGGTTTACTAGTCTTCCGAGGCAACAAACTTACCACATTGCGTGAGAATTTCTCAAAAGATGTTCGACGATCCAGAGTGTTTTCCAACTTAAATTTAAAATAAAATAAAAAAAAAAAAACAAACCAAAACAAAAAGAAAAAGGAGGGGAAAAAGAAAAGCAAGGAAAAATGGAGCAGAAAAGAAGGATTGATGAAACAATGGACTGCAAAACAAAGTTTGTAAAAATCAGGAAGCAAACACAGGTATGAAGCTGTAATGGTACTCTGCAAAACAGGGGATGGGCAAAGCAGATATAGTATTCGACAAAAGTAATTTTTCATGGGGATTGAACTGGTTTGATTTAAAAGAAAAACTGAAAATAAAAAGAAAATGAAGTGCACATCTTGTGTTAATGAACTGACATTCACAAACTTAAGGACTTCACACGGACAGTTGTAGCTTTCTGGTATTTTCAACATCTCTCTCTATATTGGATCTTCAGAAATCAATGTTTGAACAAAAAAAAAATCACACAGTACTTTCATATAATTTTAGGTTGTCATTATAAACAATAGAATGCTATGGTGTTAATAACTACCTTGTTCCGGTAACAATCAGGGCCCCGATTTTGCAAGGCAGAGGGCTCCCAGCTGATTCTAGGTGATTACTATTTAGAGCCCGCTAACAAAATTATTTATCATTATAGAAATCTGCATTGCACAAGCTGCTCCACATACTTTGGGCTGTGTCTGTTCAGCACTCATTCCATAATCTGGACTTTTCTAAGCAAACATTACATACCAAGACATGAGCCTCTGTTTGCCGAAGTGTGACATGATCAGTCTTTCAAGTCAGATTCCTAGCCTACTCAAAA
>NW_009661370.1:1774085-1776308 GCF_000708025.1 Charadrius vociferus
ATTATTCATATGAATAAGGTTGTTTCTCAACACATTCTGCAGCTTTTATAGGTGGAATAAAGAGAACAACAATTATTACATAAGCAAACTTGCAAACATGAAAGACTATTCTTCTGGGATTTTATTTTATTTTTTTTAATGTATTTGTAAAGCACTTTGCAATTTAAGGTGCTTCATAACAGAGAAAACAGTACAATATGGGATGTAAAAATAAAAATAAGTTTTGCTAGATTAACTTATTGAAACATGCCCGCATGCAGGATATATACACATATATGTATATTGATCTCCTGTGTGTATGTGACCCTCCAAACACGCCAAGCTGGTCACCTACCAGATATCCAGTTGCACTGGCACAGGGGAGAGAAGACTGAGTATTGTTGCAAACATAACCACCGCTTTGCACAGTGGCAAGACAAAGGCAAGATGGACCAATACCTTTTTCTTGGCCTGTAGCAGCTCCTGGTAGGCACTGGATCGTATAAAACGAGGATAAGAATCACTTTTCATCAGTTTGTAAATGTGCTCCTGAAAGGGGAAAACGGAGCTGTTACTCCCACAAAAGAAGACATACGTAAAATGGGAGGCAGTTATATATCTTTCAGTTGGGGAATGTATACCAGATAGCACTATTTTGAATAGGAAGTCTTACGGGATAGCAGGTTGCAGTTCTGAAGCTAAGGTGGAACTGCTCTCTATTCTTAAAGTGGAAATCCCACCTATTTGGTATGTATAAAGAACACAACACACCTTTCTTTACTTTATCGTCCCAATTTCCAGTACGGAATTATTCTTCTAAGAATTTACAACTGAGTCCTAGCTTAAAGCCCAGTTTCAAACCTCCCTTACATTAGTCAGTTTAGCTAAGTGACTGAATCAGGAGATGTGGGTCCTTTCTCATCGGGTTTCTGAATTAGCTTTGGGAGACGCTTTTCTGACTTCATAGGCTGGGAAAAGGTACCAGGTTTCTGTTTCAGCACCACAAATAAGTGCTTAAGTTAGGGAGGATATCCCCTGGCTACTCTTGAAAACATCCTTTGACAGATGTTGAGTCTGCTCTCCAGCTGACAATACAAAAAGGAAAATACATACGCAAATTGAAAAACAGTTCCAGGCTAATCTAATTTCCAAGATATTTATTCTTTAGAGGCATATGAAAATTTTGAAACCCTTATCCAGAAAACAAATGACACAAGCCGTTTATAGAACTTTTCTTTTTGGAGCATTCTCATTTCTGTAAAATATGAAAAACTAAAAATTTATGATATGGGACACTTTATAATTCTAGTTCTAGTCACAATGTTAGGCAAGAGATTTGTAGAAAAAGCAATGAGAATAGGAAATACTCCCAAGAAAAAAAAAAAAATAACAAATCCACTGAATTGTGTTAGCTCCCTACCTTTTACTGTAGGAAACCTGTAGCACAGCAATTGGGAAAGAGCAAATAAACCGTAAAGTAAATGCTTCTCAGCTCGGTAGTACATAAAATTAGTGAATAGAAAAAAAAAAACAAACAAACCACCTTGCTTGAAAATTATGGCAAGGTAAAATTAAAGCTGATTTTTAAGTTTGTTGTATTGGAAACTCTAGAAATTATTCTAAGTGCCTTTTGTTATATTTCTTGCACTAAGCAGAGAAATTCTGTTATATATTCAGAACTTAGGCTGGTTCGTTTGGGGAGCTTTTATTCCTCAGAGTTTCTACGAAAGCAGCCAGTGCAGCCAACAGAGAGCAGAAAGGACTATGCTTCTGTCGTGCATATCAATGGTGATGGGCATTAAAATGTTATATCTGTGCAAAACCCAACCTGTAAAAGCAAGAATAAATTAGGCTGTATTAGTATTGTTAATGTACACATTAGTCAGGAACTGAGGCTGGGTGTTAGTTAGCACAATCGATCTGTTTTTATTTATGTATCACTCTCATTTGTCATGGAGTTCCATGCTGCCATCTTTCAAGTCCAGAAACGCTTTTCAAAACATTTTCAACCAGAATTCCATGACCTGCCAAATGCCAGGATGACTTATAAGTGGTCTCTTTCCCAACTGGCAGGCCATAAAGAGCCTGTTGCAGAGGGAGAGCCCTGCTCCCGAAAAAACCCTGCCACTTCAGGTGCGGAACTCTGTAAAGGTCCTAAAGGTTTAAGTCAGAACACGGCAGGTAGAGTTTGCCCCCGTTTCCCAGAGAAATAGAGGCTTCCAGGTTCAAGTTGTATGCTGAACC
>NW_009661370.1:1776396-1795749 GCF_000708025.1 Charadrius vociferus
GGATCAAACGAGCAGAGGTCTGACAGGAGGAAAAGTCCTGCTTGCATAAAGACTGAATACTCCACATCTTCCATAAATGAAGTAAAACAAGTAGGATAAGAAAGATCTGGAAGTAAAATGGTGTCGAAATTTTACACCTTTTTTTTAACAAAAATAAAAATAAAAATTGGATACTGGCAAGGAATTTAATTATCCTTTACAGACTCAACTACAAAGATATTTTTATGGTTTAAAGGTTTAAACCATTTTTTTAAGGTTTAAACCTTTAATCTTGCTAGATTGCTTATATGTGTAACATGCCTTTGGTATACACTGCATTCCTGTATCTCCAGAGGCTCAGCAGATTCAAGCAAAAATTGTGTGTTTGGCTTAATGCAGAGTACTTCAAAACAATAGGTATGATACAGTGTTTAATGAAAACTGTATTGTTGCATCATAGGTTGCTAGTCTCATAATAGCAAAATGAAAAGGCGGTAGAATTATTCCCCCTCCTATCTGGGGCAAAGGCACTTTCCCAAAAAGTAGAAAGCCCTGATTCAATTCCCTTCTCTCCTTTGTGGGACTTGCAGCAGCATCTCCTTACTCCCAAGATGATGACCTAATAATCAAGCTGTAGGAAATTCTGCAGGGATATGATCTTAATCTCTCCTTTTGACACCATTTCACTACGCATTAATAATTAAATTTTCATTACTGGGCTGCTGATGAAAAAGGGAGGGTGGTACTGGTTCCACTACTTTTACTGTGAATCCAATTCTTTTCTATTGCTTTCCTCAATAGTCTGCAAAGATGAAATATTAAGTTATAAGTCACATGAAGTGTCATATTTAATATGGAAGTACTTGGTTTTTCTTCTAAGGAAAACCGAGATTCATATTTTACTGTTTTGTTTTTTGAACTTTTACTTCCAATCTCAAAAATACAAATATTGTCACAAATCTAGCTCTGGTCAAAAGTATCTTCTGATGATGGTATTCAAATTGTGACTAAATCAGACCCCCAAAAGCCAAATAAGACATTTACAGACTGTTCTTTACTGCTGTAATACTGATTACTGAAGAGCAGATCTTTAGGATTTTTGCCCAATGTTCTGTAGATGGTAGTTTAATCAGGTGTAGCATATACAACATCTGTGAAATACAATATTTCTGCATAAGCTGTTACAAAATGTTATTTCTCACATGGGTCATATTGTCTTCCTAATGGGAACCTATGACTCCTATAAATTGTAACAACACTTTTGGACATGCATTGAGAGAACAGACATTGAGCCTGTATCAAGGGAAGTTTTTCAGACAGACCTTGAGAACTAGAAATCAATGTGTGTGAGGGGGAAGCTTTTCTCTTAATGTAGCTGAATAAGAAAATTCAGAAAACAGGAACATGAAAATATAATTTTCACTGTACTATATGCTTTGTTCAATTTGAAGTCCACTTGAAGACTCTATACCAGGCACAGAAGTTTCCTGAAGATCTTTAGTTATTCATAGGTCTCATGAAAGAAAGAATGTTTGCATCGACAAAATGGCTTTTTAGGAAACAGAGCACTACCATTTAATTCCCAAATATATCTTATTTTTGTATATAGATTTCACTAGCCAATATTGTATTTCAAATGTCCCTAAACAGGACTGCAAACTCACCTGAGCATCTTCAAATGTGTATCTTCCAGGGTCCTTTACATTCTGCGTGGTTTTGTCATAACTTTTTGAATCTAGATTGATAGCGCTGGGTGCACCTGGAGCAAGAAATTCTTGCCAGATTTCTTGGACGCGCGCAGGAACTTCACGGATAGGCCTCTTCTTCAGGTCTTCTACCGCTAACCAGAACCTGTGGCACAATATAGCATCTTGACTTCTAATTCAGTATAATCATTAATCAAGTGCTCACACTCTCCCTTGCTCTTAAAAAAAAAAAAAAAAAAAAAAAAAAAAAAGTAGTACCTGAAGTTTTAATCTAAAACATGATAAAATAAGAAAAATCTGATTTTATGTTGGGACCAGCATTCTGGTATACTGTCTCAGGCAATCAGTCCACCTTAAGAAGCAATTACTACAAACCTCTTCATGAGACGAGTGGGAAATCCTTCATTACTTATGTATGGATAACTTGCTTACGGGAAGGTTTCCATTTAACTGGAATTAAACTGAGATTTCATTTCACCTGAACCGCGAGGGCTTATATATTGCTTTTTGACATTCCTTCTAAAGCTAATAAGAACTTACGTTCTTGCTATCTACATTAATCTCTCTGAGTCCTGCTAAACTATAAACTGTGTAACTGTAATTTTTCTTACTATTACTCCACAAATCATGCATAAACTTGAAAAGCATTTGTTTTGCTCGCTATAATTTAATTTATTTCTTCAGCATTGCATTTTTATGCATATTTTTACTAAGATGCTGGATGGAAGTACCCACTCTCTTCTTTTCTGCTGCCGAGCAAACCAACATCAGGCAGCCACATAGAGGGCAGGCCAGTTCACTGCACCCTTCTCACTCAGTCTGGAGCAGGATCACTATAAAGGTCTTGAGCACTTTGTGATCACAGCTAGCTAGCTATAAGCTTTGATCTTCACTTTTCACTTGATATTATGACTCTTTTATCATTATTTCTTTTATGGGTGTTTAGGCTCTCTCACTACCCAAAATAATTCCAAATTCAGCTAGCATCCCATGCTTAGACGTGGTGCAGACCACTTAGTTCTCCCCACCACGAGAGCTCAGCTAAAGTTTGACTTTGTTAAATACGCACTCCTTCATCACACAGATGGAAGAAGCCTGCGCTTATCGTTGCTATGGTCATCTTCACCTTGCTGAGATGACTATTTTATGTATTTCTACACCCTTCAATTTCCATAGTATCTAAGCACAATCTTTCTGTCTATTAATCCCTCAAGATTCTCCAAGAGACAGAGGAGTAATATTGTCCCAGTTTTGCAAATATATTAATAACATAATAATGCACAATGGTTTCTCCAAGGTCACAAAGGGGGTCTGTGCCAACAGAAGAACTCAGTTTCAAAGATTCTGGTAGCATCACTTATCTCTATGAATCACAATGTGAATTGAACATAGCTCTGCACAGAGCCTGAGGAAGTATCCTATGAATCTGACGGCAATGCAGTAAGAATAGAGGCCTCATAACTCAAGTTTAAAAATTCCACTGCTCACAAACTCTAATTCAGTTCACTCTGTCAAATTTGGGCAACCTACTTTGGTTTCCTTAAGCTGCTTTCAATATTTGCATTTAAAAGTGTATATCCTGCAGTGCTAACCCCTTCAAATGCATCTTCTGGGACTGACTGATTACTCATGTGTATCGAAGTCAGGTAAGGAATAGAAAAACGAAAGGGAAGGATGTTCTTTGTAAACACACATTTTCTATCACCCTGCAGACATCCTGAGGATCTAGCTCAAAGCTGTCACATTCTTGTTTGTTCCATTATATCACTGCCAATACCTATGGAAGTCCCCACAAACATGCCTCAGGATGCTATTTTCTTTTGCAAGTGAACTGTTTCCATATAGTGGGTTATACTCAATTATGGGGAAATAGATGGCAGATAAATGTTACATCTTTGAGGAAACATTCAGCTTCCAGCATAGAACAGGCAGGTTGTATAGACACATTCTTACAGGGTGAACACCAGCTCTTTGATAGATTAATTTTATTTTACTCTTCTAACATTAGCACTCAAAACCAGAAAATTTGAGCTTCTAAATATAGAAACCTCTGTAAAAGTGGGAAGAAAATGCTGATTTCTGCGGTATGTTATGTCTAGGGTGCTTACTTCACAGCCAACACACATTTTAACATTTTAATCTACTTAGTGATCTTTCAAGAAAAAATGCCTGCCCTCCTCCCTCTGAGAGCTAAAGTCAAATATGCAAAGTTAGGAAATGCCAAAAATAAGGCTGCCACCTCTTGCATTTTCAAAAATAACTTTTCTGAATATCCCATGGCAACCAATAGCACAGATGAAGTTGAAATAGAATCTGCAAGACCTCAGCACAGGGCCTCAAATCAAAAGAGCTCCCTGTCCCCTTTTCCAGCTCTCAGCCTCATGAGCTGTGACCGAAGCAAGAGAAGACTCCTGTAGCAAACAGTACACAGTGTACAACAGTAAATACAGGCAAGATCAGGAGAGGAGAAGTGGAGAACCCAACTGCATTTTTGGGGCAACGATCTACACAGACTTAGTGCTACTTTGTAGAAGGAACTAGAGCTCTGCCTCTGCCCTTGGATAAAACTCTGTATCTTGTGTCAGTGGTGGTTTGCTTTTGCATGGAGATCCTCTCTAGAGGAGTCCATTTGGGCTGCTGCACACTGGGTCACACGCCAGACGTATAGTCAAGCGAGAGTGTATAGCATATGACAGTCATACATCCAGCCACATGACATGGTAGGACACATGTTGCAAGACATCTGGGGATTATGTCCTCCAGCTGGATTACCTTCAAAGGGAGGGTGGCCTTGCCAGAAAAACAGCACAGCTGCAACACAGCTTCTGTCCCATGAACTGACCTAAATGTCAGATGCAGCCATTAGCAGATCTCAGATCAAGCCAATACGTTAAATTTAGCACACAGGAACACAGAGTGAGAGAAAAGCTGCAGTGATTCTCCAGAAAATGTGTGAGGTTTAAGCAGAGTGTGGAGCCAGTGAAGTGGAAATTACCTGAGCTTTGCACCCAGTGCATGTGACACAACAGGTTGGAGGACCTTTCAGCATTTTCAGCAAAAGCAAACAAAAACCTTAACAAACTCCACGGAGAAAATCAGCTACCATATTTCTAGGAGCAGGAAAGACTACTCTTTGATTGCAAAGTTCACCTTGCCAAGTACAACTTCAAGCTTCAAGACATAGTAGGGCTGAAGGTCTTCAAGAAAATGACAGAGAAAACCATTAAATCTTGCAACTAGTTCCTTCTCATCTAATCTGCAGAAATCGCAACATTGCTGGAACTTGGAGTTTAAGCTTGCGTCTAAATGAGAAATAAGGCACAGGCAATTTCAGCCTTGAGGCTTAAATTTTGGTCAAGTTATTAGCACCCCAAAAAGGGTCTCATAATCAGCAGTGTGAAGGATAATCATTAGCAGTGCCCATACTGTGTGGGAAAGTGTAACTACCAACACTTCTGTTCAGACTTGCAGGACAGACATCAGGGACAGTTAATCAACCTTCATACTTTGTAACATGCAGAACTCTCTCCTCCACCACCAGTGAAGACAGAAGTGTCTTGCAGTTAAAGTAATCAAGAGTGGTGATCAGTAATACAGAGCAAAAAAGTGAAACCGAAACAGGCTGCATTAAAAAAGAAAACTTAACCTCTTGCACCATTCTCCCTCTTCTCTAGTAAAAGCACTGTTATGGTGTTATTAAAAGAATAACCGGGACCACTGAAGGAAGTTTAACATAAAATTAAGCACTACGACTGAAACAGTTTGTAGGCAACACTGCAAATTTTAAGTAGTGTATATGTGGGGTTTTATTTTTCTACAGGACATAATTGAAGCCTCTAACTCCAGTAAAGAACATTTCTACAACTTTAATGGATGAATCCAAAATAAACACCTCACAAAATCTCAGCTTGCAGGGGGATGGTCAGAGAAAATTTACTGAGAGAAAACATCTAAATTTAGCTAACTCCTCCGTCCCTCTCTTTTTTTTCTAGATAACCAGAACTCAAAGCCCCTTTTCCCTATTGACTAATACATTACAGAAGCTAATAAATGAGGATCAAAGGAAGGGGCAAGGAGTCCAGCGGCTTTTCCTTCTGTGTGTCATGGGAGATTTCCTGTCATGACTATCCCTTCACTAACCCGGGAGGCTTTTGCAGTCTTAGCACTGCCTTGGAGATCACACCTACTGAAATTCTGCATTATGACTTGGACAGGCTTTCACGTTGGCAGGCCTGAAACCATTTAGATCTTTACAGGCTGCAACTCCTAGAAAACCGCCACTTGGGAGCAAATATACAGTCAGCATATGAATATTAACTTTCCAGAGAATTCTGCAGCACTACAGACAAAGGAAGGATATGAAGAAGAATGAGGATTTTCCACAGAGATGACAGAAATTAGGTCTCCAGGTGCCACATTGCAGTAAGACTCATTTCACTATCTTGCTCCCTTTGAAAGTCCATGTTCAGTGCTTGGACAGCCTTGTGACCAAGCTTAGTACTATTGGAATACACTCAAACTTAAGTCTTGTGAATTTTAAACAATGGTCACCATGTTTGTAACAGGCAGCGGGGATTTTATAAATCTATTATCCAAATCATATGTTACTTTAGCTATTTGTTCCGCGTAGGGAGCAGCATGCAAACCAATCCCTCCAAAAAATCTGCACGGTAACAAGAGGTTACAATTCATAGCCTGCATTAGGTGAATGCAGAATCCAACCTGGGTGTTGGCAAACTTCAATCACATTGTAATGAAGCTACCGCACTGACAGAACTGCTTAGTTTTATTCCTTTGCTACGCTCTACAACACCCCTTTAGAGAGTGACATGCTATGAATCCCAGTTTACAGGCAAAGGAAAAAAGCACAGAGATACAGAGTAATAAGGTGAAACTTAGTTGCGTTCCTAATCATTGCACAGTTCTTAAGTTTTAACTCACGGCTCGTTTATTCATCCCTGTTCTGTTTCTTAAGACAGGATCTATATCCACTAAGAATGAGATTCTGAGCCAGCTTAGACACTCAGTCCAAGTTAATGAAACACTAACACTGGGACTTTTAGCTACATAAGATAATCACACTTGAACAGAAACAGTGCATCTGGTAGATTATCATTTCACGGTTTTGGCATTTTCTTTCACCAAAGTGAAGTATAAGACTTCTAAATCAACAAATACTGAATCTCTAGTGTCTGCAGTCCCCTGCTGTATCCTGTGTACTGTGCTTGGTCGCTTGAATCCAGCGTCCCAGCTGTCTTTTGAGAGCAAGTTTGATCCCCTGCCTGATCCTTCCCAGAGACAGCCTTTAAACTCATATTCTCTGTTGCTCAGATATTATATTTTATAATGGTGATATAAGAATCAAGAGAGAGAGAGAGAAGAGTAGATGGCATGTCAAGGAATCAGCTCTGAACAAATTTCTCCAGGGAATTTTTCTGGATCAGTCACTTGCAGTTTGCCTGTGGTTAGCATTGTAAACAGGATTAGAAGAAAGAGCTAGGGATTATGCGGGTAACAGTCTAGTTGGCAGAGAGACAAATTAATCACAGAAAAGCATAGGAACTGCAGCACACACTGGGCTGGACAGGTTCATGTTTGAACAGCTGCTCTGCATAAGGAATTGCCAGGATGCTCTTTAAATAAAAAAAAATTACCTTTCCTTTTCTTGATATTATTCTGATTTTTTAAACTTCATTTTACCACTTGGATTTTTTAATTAAAAAAAAATATCTGTATCTGTCATTAATGAAGCTATCAACATACACATACAGGTCAGGCCATATTTCCATGTGGGAACCACAAACAGAAAATATCGTAAGGTCTAGAGTATCTAATATATATTTGTGTGTCCTGGTTTGAGGTAAAACAGAACCAATTTTGGTCAGTAACTTTGCTTCTTAGCTGGGCCTCTCTAACTACTGAAATTAACAGCACATTGTGCAGACAATGTTCACTCTGTCAGAGTGATAAGACCAATGTTTATAGCTGATGCCCGGGCACGGTATGCAGAGAGGCTCCTGCTTATACTTATTGCTATCACACCCAAGGGCAACCAACTTTGCTATTTGCCCCGTTGGAGGGTCGGAAGTGGAAAGGCGCAGTGGGGTCCCACCTGTGGGAGGAGCGGACAGGACAGGTGACCCAAAACTGACCAACGAGGGTATTCCATCCCATCTGCCTCATGCTCAGTATAAAGGCTGAGGGATCGAAAGGTCAGCTCTCTCTCTTCCTGCAATGGCCGACGTCTGAGGAGGACTCTGTTTGTCTGCCTGCGATCCCGATCCTGAATGCAGATCCAGAATCCAGTTCCCGTCCGTCACTGAGTCAGCCTGGGACTGCCCCAGTGCCAGCCGGTGTCGTGATTGTCATCTCGGGAGCTTGATACGGTTTTGCATATATTTCATTATTTCTTTTTTTTTAAATTTTATTATTAATATTTCATTAAAGTAGTTTAGTTCCTTCTAAACTCGTAAGTCTCTTTTTCCTCCTCTGCCCCTCTCTCTGAAGAGGGGTAGAGGAGAGCATCTGTCGGTCCCATCTGGGGTCCTCCAGGTCCCCAGTAGCCGATTTGGCCTAAACCATGACATTGTGATACAAAATTCAATGTTTGAACACAAACATGGACAGCAAGATAGAAAAGTCCACCTTCAATTATTCTGCTGACAAACTGAAATGAACAACAAGGAGGTCTGTGCAATTACTGAGCATGTATGAATCAACACCACAAAATGCTAAGTGCCCCTTTTAAGATGCTACATAAATGTAGTTCTCGTAGGAATGGCTATGCTGCACCAATTCAGAGTGAGAACTGGCATAGAAAAAAAGTAGTTTAGGATTTTTCTGAGTTCTACAGTGTGTGCAAATAGGATTTTATACTCCTTATGCTATTGGTGAATGGTAAGTGATACAGATGACATCTAACAAGAAGGTGGAATAAAGAGAAAAATATGTTGCACATGCTTTCGTACTTTGTACAGTTTGACTTATCTATAGAAAGGCTGTTATTAATCCCTCTGAAATAATTCTTACCAAAATATTCCTTAGAACAGCGACAACAAAACATGCTATTAGCCAATGGATGATCTACCATTTTTTAAAACGAAATAATTGTTCTCCTTCACTTAAAAGTAATTCTGTATATATACTTTTAAAAAAAAATACACTAGCAGCACCTTTCCATTTTGCACTTAGTGAGGAATTTGAGAGCTAGCTGTCATACTACTGTTGTGTCAGATCCACAAGTACTAGAATCTTGGTGGAAATTTTCAAAAGACCAACGATCCCCAGAAACCTGACCAACAGTGAAAGCCTGTGAAATTGACTTTTACATCCTTTATTTATTTTTTAATAAATTCTCTTTTTTTTTTTTAAATTTTACCATTCTCATAATATTTGACCTAATAAAAGATACTGGACAAGCTTTGAATGGGTCAATGTTTTAAACCTGTTTAATAAAATGAGCTGAGAGAAAAGCTCTTACATGGGTAGTTTGACCAAGAGTTGGACATGAATGGGAAAATACGCTTCGTGTGAGTCTCTGCTAACTATATCAATCCTCCCCTCAGCCTGAATATGGAAGCAGGCAGCAATCTGCATGAATGGATTCTGAAAGGTAAGACAGGAAAATTTTTGAAGGGGTCAAAAAATGAAAAGGTATCAGATGAAAGAAAATCCCAATGCATCTTACAAACTATTACAAAATAAACTCCCTCTCATTTACCTTAAATTTTCTGAACTGAATTCTGACTCCAGGAATTTGAGAAACTGCTCTCTCCCCACAGGGTCCTTCAAAGCTTCATCCATGCCAAACCCCCATCGTTTCACCCTCTGCTGTCCTGGCTCTTTGCTACAGAAGACAAAAAAAACAGAACCCACAATCAGCAATACTTCAGTATTCTAATACTCGGTGTTCATAATTTAGACTAAGTCCTAAAGTTCAACTACAGATTTTTCACCTTCCAGATTGCTTATATCTGTGCAATGTTCAGAGACGAGCAACCAGGCTGTTAGTACTTACACAGGATGAAGGTAATAGGCATGCATTTAAGCAGAAGAATAATGACTTCCAGCTAGGAAATGTTACCAGATTTTAAAAGACGCATTTTTTCCCTAAACTAGAAACTAGTTACTGTAACTTTTTACACAGATTTATTAATCCATACCTCTTCCTGTCTTACAAAACTGTAAATCTGGAAAGACCAAAAGGATACTGCATTGCCCTTCTGCCTCAGTATTTTCCCGCAATACCTCTGTCCAAAATCCTCATGTTTCAAGAAAAGCCTGTTATACCCCCTTACCCCAAGAGAAGAAATAAAATTATATACCTTGCCTCCAGTTCCCAGAAAGTGGTGTCATCTGATATCCAAGGGTTTGAGGGATCAGGGGGCACAAGAAAAGGATCGTATTCCAAATACTGCTCTGTATAAGCTAATAGACTAGGAAAACAAAAGCATCAAACATTGTCATGTCAGGAGGTGAGGAAACTTGATCGGGTTACCCCAGTTAACAAGTTACCTTGCATCAACTGAACCATGGTAACCGGGTGTGCACACAATCACAAGTCAGGTACAAGCTCAGGCTAAAGTAGGGTTGCTTAAACCTTTTGAAAGTGGACCCCTGAAAAAGGAGTGGTGGCTCAGGTCTTATCGAGAGCTGAAATAAAATAAACTACAACCTAATACTTCAACATAGTTCCTTTTAGGGCTCCTTTAGGCACTAATAAATTAAATCAAGCAACCTCTTCCATGTACATTTGCTTTCATAAAGGAACACATTTTATACCCCTACGGTTTTAATTATCAGTTCCTTTAAAATCTGTTCTAAAACACTGCATGCTATTCAGGTCATATTTATTGGCCCTCCAGCTGCTGGGACTCCTTTTTTTCTCTTTTAAATACAGTTAATATTTTCCTTATTTCCAAATCAAATGGCACTACCCCCAAGTTTATTGCTTTCCAAAGAAACCCTTTTCCAAATTCTTCAGTATTCACGAATTGGTTCTGACCCAGTTGAACACGCTAAAAACTTTGCTTGTATTCTCGTAATTTACATCTCCCATGCCCTTATTCCCACTTCCCATGTTTCCTTTTTCCTCATAATTATTGAAAAATTAAATGAGGACAAATATTCTCTCTTTTCATTCCTATTTATATTTAGTCTGTATTCCATTTTTAGTGTTCAGCAAACACAAATTCTTAACCTGTTCTCTTTATAAATATATGTGTTTGTATGTGTATGCCTATATACACATACGCACAAATGTATATAAGAGAATGAAGAACCATTTGTATTTGGCTTAATTTCCTTTACTAAGTCTTATGCAGCTCAACTTTCTGCTATTTTCAGTAGTTCTGTATTTGATGTGTAAGATAGAGCATTCCTTTTCTTTACCTCTTCTCTACTTAAGATGTAGTTAGTCTTTCCAAGGGGCTTTTTATTTTATTTGCTCTCTAGCCCCTTCTTGACAAATTTTCATCTTATTTGGAGAAAGATTCCTACTAGTGTTACATCCTCTGACCTGAAGTAAGCTCAGACTGACTTTGTTCAAGCACTGAGCTCCTCACCCAGGCAGCTCTGCCGATTGGTTCCCTTGCTTTGTCACCGATTGCCCTTTTGAAATATCAAAACAGTAACCCCAGACCTATTTCTATTTAGTTTGCCTGCCAATGCAAGGTGAAACTTGTGACCGCTTGGTCAGAGGCTCCTTCAGTCACTCTTGGGTTTATCAAAAATGTATCACGGAATATCTGGGCCATCTTTTACCAATAAAAGAACTTCCTACCTCCCACTTAAAGTAAACTGTCATCAGTTATTTCTATGACACCTGAGCTCCTTTGTCTCTCTTTCTTTGAAGCTGTTTCATACTGACATTTTCCCAATAGTTATCAGTCTAACTGAAAAACCAGAAGATGTGACAATATACTTACCTCTCTGCAACTTTTGACATTTTTAATCTATGTCTGTCTAATTGCATTTGCCAGTGCTTAATCTGCAAGAAAGGGAGGCAAAGAGTGTTATGAGTAATTCATTGTTTGACTCTATTTCCATAACTTTTTTATTAGGGGCTATAATTTAACCTTAATTTATCCTAGGGCATAGAAGAGAAATGTATCTGAGTTAAAACAACATTTCACCAGCGTAGTTCTAAAATAAATGGAATTTTCCATAAAAGAGAAAAGATCACACAGAGACAAAAAAAGAACCCAATATAATATTTTCCCTAAACATTCATCAACAGAAATCCAATTAGCCTTTTTTTAGATTTTTTAAGGGAACTACTAATTCTTCGGAAATTTACCTTCTCCCAATTCTAACGCCTCAGGAAAGATTAATGAAGCATGAACAGTAGATAAATGTGTGAACCCAGATGTGCATACGTGGAGTGGTAAGTACACTCCCAAACCTCAAATCAGTGTTGAGAGGAAGAGCAAGTTGTCTACTGCTAAGCAGGCTAATGATCTTAGCTATGCAGAGAACCCACTAACTGGCCTGCTGCTAGCTGCTTTTAACTGCTTGATGCAAGATACAAAAAATATCAGGTGTTTAGTTTTAATTAGTTTAGTTAATTAGTTAATTAGTTTTAATAGAAGCTACTCACCTAAATCCACATATCCTGAAACAAGGATAAGGTTTACTAAACGTTTGCTAGATCTGTTCTGAACTACTTCCCAGTTACAATAATTTTTGGTTTAATACCTACTTCCCTAAAATGTTCATATAAAAGTACATGTTTGTAGTTATTTTTCAAACCTCTTGGTGTAGTTCATCTTCTGTAGGTGGCTTAGTCTCTGGTACTGGTGTGTGGGTAGGGCTGTGACTTCGAATGTCGTTTTGTAAGCCATAGACAGACTATGCAAAAAATACGGAACAATGACAGTTGCTTTCAGACAATGCTTTCTACACATACCCATACTAACTGTGATGTTTTAGTACAGTATGCTCAAGATGTTAGCCAAGATAAGCTTTTTCTGAAGAAACTGCAAATAAGCCATGCACTCAGATAAAATTGTGCCTCTGTACCATGGTGTAAAATAACTCCCAAAATCCCACGATTTCATAATGCCATAGAACACAGGTTCTACTTTTATTATGTGTCAATATTAACAGCATAGTAAACGTGGGGGATGATGCTGAAAAGCAACTATTACAGTAAGTGGAGATGACCAGTAAGAAAAGAAGAAACAGCATGCCGAAAGGTAGACTATCACAATTCATTGTTTGGATGATTCCCAAATTTGCAATTACTGCTTCATAAATTACAATCATCTGGATCTTTCACTACCATAAATAAGCTAAGCTAAAACTTTCTCTAAATCCACCTTCCTTTTTAAAACATATTTTTCCATGGGTTGACACGAAAATATACCTTGAAGGGAGTACTTTAATATTGGAGTCAATCCACATTATTACCATACAAAGGATTTGAAAGAAAGTGTTCCAATCCATCTACACATCCCCAGAGAACTTACACTGTTCATGTCTGGATCATAATTTAGATGAAGCTAATTTCCTCCACAATTTCTGGTCATCCATTTGGGGCTTAATTGTAAACTAGAGACACCCTTTTCATTAAGGCCAGCACAAGAACTGCTGTTATAGTTTACACGGCATTTTTAATTGATTTTTCCTTAATTACTGACGGAAACATTTTAACATGCTTTGTTCAATCTACTACATGAATAAAGCACGCAAAATTGAATTTTATTTTCATATTCTCTATGTATTTCTCCAAAACCTTTCTTATGTGATAGTATTTACTTAGTATTAGCAAATTTGTTAATACTAATTCATTTAAGAGTTTATGAAATAATAACATACATACATGTATGTTATCTTTGCAGCTGTAAGAAAAAATCGTTTTAAGAAACTATGGAACTTCATAAATATATAATATATATAAAATTTACTTCCACCTCCTGCTTTTAATATAACAACAGTACTTACCTTTCTTGTTTTATGTGGATTTCTCATTCTTGAAGATTTTTTTATATCCACTTCAGTAGTGTTCACACATCCAGGCTATTAAAAGGAAAAGAAAGGAAAGCACAAGGATAAAATCTGCAAAGGAACTCCATATTCTTTTCATTGAGATACTCCTCCTCAGTTTGCAAGGCTAAGAAAACAAATAACCAAAGACACAGCATAACTTGATGTACTTCTGCAATAGTCCCTAAAACCTAAATAACATAGAGCCTAAGGAAGCATCTCAAGTACCATTTTATCTGGCTTATTGTAAGAGAGAATCTTTTGCTATTCAGCCTTGTTTACTGGACCCTATGATGGTTTTTAGGACAAGTTTTACTGTATATCTTTATGTTGAAAGTACCGAAAGCAATGTACAAAGGAGCAGAAAATATCTGAATGCATATTATAAGACATGCTTGCAGCACAGAGAGGTATTAATTCAAATTAAATTGCTATTGGCAGTATTTGGGAATTTTGGAGTGAGACACTGAAGACCACATGCTTAGAGCTCGTGACATCATGAATTTGAAATAAAAAAAATTCTCAAGATAACAGAAACAAATTACATATTTCTGCTTTGGTTTTGCCAAGGAAGCCATACAATGTGCCTTCTAGCTATCCCTCTAAGAAGCATGGTTGACCAAATGAGAAAAAATAAATAGAATTGTGCAGTAGCCACTTCAGCTGTGAACCCCAGGCTCCCTTCAGTAGCATCTGGGTTTGGGTCACTTTTTGAAAGATGATCTTTTCTCCAAAAAGATGAAAAAAATGTGCCAAAATGGGACTTGTTTCAAAGAGAAGAAATAGAAGAGAAGGGAAGGGAAGGGAAGAGGAAGAGGAAGAGGAAGAGGAAGAGGAAGAGGAAGAGGAAGAGGAAGAAGAAAAGAAAGAGAGAAGAAAAGAAAGAGAGAAGAGAAGGGAAGGGAAGGGAAAGAAAAAAGAGAAAAGAAAAAGGAAAACGGAAAAAGGAAAAAGGAAAAAGGAAAAAGGAAGGAAAAGAAAAGAAAAGCCCCCCAACACAGGTTTCAGCAGCCTAACAAGAAGACTGGCAGTCTAAACAGAATGACTCTCAACACGACTGATTTGGCTTTCAAAGATTCATTCTCACCACTCTGTAGCTTCCCAAAGGATACAAGGCCTCTATTTTCTCCTAATTCATCTTCCTTTGACACGTCCCTCTAAGTACGAACTCTGCAGAAATCTGTTCTTTACCCATTGCTGGAAACAACTAATAATAAATGTTATGCTCTCAGGTGGGTTTTACTTATCGATTTTAGAGGGATTACATTTGCCACTGAGAGTGGGAAGTACAAAATCTGCTCTCTAGCGGGAGCAGATTTTTAGTGAAAGTAGGTTGAGGTTTTTTACTGGGAGTAGCTAGATGTAGAATTTACTTGTCAGACAACCAAGCTGGACTTATTATCACACTAATGATACAAGCTTTGTTTTCTTATCATAATGTAAAATTCCTGACGTGGATGTAAATCTTCACAGACAAAAATTTTAAACATTTCTCATACAGGCAGAGCCAAGGAACAAATACATTTCATTAAACAGGCCAATGGTACTTTGTCTCTGGAAATATTTTAAATAACACACTGTTGGTTTTTGTTTTTTTTAATGCAGTATGATTTTAAAATCAATAAGTAAGTTTTTATTATGAAGTAATACAATAACGTTTGTTTGATCATATTACATTTGCAGTATAAATAGTTCCTCATCACTAAGAATAAAACCAGGCACATAGATAATAGTCTCAAGACTGCTGAGCTAGATTTGGGAAGGTACACTTTGTGCTTGTGAACAAAAATGGTAGCTTTTTAAACTCAGAATAACTTGCAGCTCTCAATGACAGACTGAAAAATACAAAATCCTGCATGATGGTCAATTTAAAGGCAGAAAGCAATTTCACAGGGCAGTATACTGAGATATAAAGTTAAAAAGAAAACAATGTGTCTACTTTAGGATTATGGCAGCAACTGGCAGTGAAGATAAGCTTTTAACAGCATCTACAGCCCTTGAATGCAGCCATTTGAATAGCAGGCACACTTACATAAGGCACAAACTGTTATTTGTTTAGTTTTCAGTTATGGTTTGTTAAAAGCATCTCCTAAAATGGGGAGGGGAAGAAAAAAAAAAGGACAAAAAAAGGCATAAACCTCATCCAAAGCCTTTTTCAAGTCTACCAGCAGTAAACTGGTATGAACAGTCCTAGCACCTCACCCAGGTAAGTTAGATGCCAAAGCTGTGCATATTGATGCAAGGGACACAACAATCCCACAATCCCACAATCTGGGAGATTTTTAGGAATGAAACAAGGGTGAAGCTTTTGCTGGTTGGAAAGAGACCCAACCCAATACCGACCTTCTACCGCATCTAGCGGATTGTTACTGACACCTGGCTGTTTAAAACCTCTCAGGCTGCAGTAAAGCTGCCGTGGCATAGTTCAGCAGAGGCACTCAGGAGAGGCTGTGAGGGCAGCAAGTGGACCAAGGTGTGACCTCAGGGGAGCCCACAGGAGAGCAGCAGCAGAAAGGCAGAGGCAGGGAAGCATCAGGAAGCTTCAGTGCAAAAGGGAAGGCAGCCAAAGGCTCTATCACTACTCTGGCAACCTGGGGTAACAATAGGAGTTTAAGACATATATCACTACCGCTATACAATACCATTCTCATAATTTGATTTAAATTATATCACTGAAAGTACCTAATGTAATCGGGGCCACAATTAATGTTTTCTTCTCAACTGAAGAATATTTATTAAAATGATACTTGTCGTGAGATGGGATTTATTGTTTCTCTGGTGTTGCCCCACTTCATCTGTCAATTTTTGGGAATAAATATCAAACATCTTTTCAATTAAAACAAACACAAAAGCTTGCATTATTTGACCATTTTGCTAAAATAACTCAGAGTCTTTCTGAGAAAACCTTTGCTGGACAACATTTCATTTTATTCGTATGCCCCCATTAACGTAATAAGTATGTGTGTGGATACAATTACATCCAGCTGTGTTTTCTTTTTGTGTTGCTTTTTTAACTGGACTACCATAGTTCAAATAGTGAGATGCCTGTCAAAGTGCTCTGCTGCAAGATTCCCATTTAGTATGTAGTATATAATTTGCATACTAATACTGTAAATAGTTTTCAAACAGATTTCCTGGAAGACTTGAAACCTCTTCTATATGTGTAAATAGAATGCTTATTTCTTTCAAGACTAATATTCTGTATGAAAACAGTTCCCCCTCCACACACACAGAGCAAAGGCTTGTGACCTTGTTGAAATGATTATACAGCAAGATCATAACCAGGGGAGAATTTGCCCCTTGTCTGTTTTTAAATAGCCATCTGAAAAACTGTCACATATTCAAAGGAAACTTAGTTTCTTTTCATCCATCTGTTAGCATGCCCTTATCTCAAAGTACAAATGTCACTGTATTAATTTACAGCAAAGGACGTGTCAGTCCAGTCACGATAAATTCACTGCTGAGATAAATGGATGAGGATAAATAATATAAAAAAACATGTATAAAAGATTTTTTAATCCCCACTTCAATTTTTGGATAATCACATTAGTATGAATTCCAAGCAGCACAACTTTCTATTGATGCTGTCTAGGAGGCTTCATAATAGGATTCTGCTAAGAAACAGTGGAAGGAGGAAGCCTTCTCTGCAAGGAGAGGATGATCAAGATCTCCAGGTCCAAGAACTTATATGCTTGGACCTGGCTACAGACAGTATTTGAAAACTGCAACCACCCGAGAGAATGTTTAGTTAAAAAAAATCCACTTGAAATTCATAATCTTTCCCTGATAACCGTGGCAACAGTGAATTAATTAATTAAGCCCTTGTAATAGTGCTAACTGAATTAATTTTTTGACACCTGTAGCAACTCTCTGGAAGAATTCGTTGTTTACATCAAATGGGAAGATTTAGCCATTGTGCATTGCCATCCAAATAGTGCAGAATACCTCGTATTTATAATCTGTTTGCTGTACAAAGTTGCATATTCCAAGGGCCCTTTTTATTGCCTGGCCGCAGAGCCAAAATCAATTGCTATCAACACCTTTTTGTGCAAAAATCTCTTTGCTATGATGTAGCTGTAATTCTAGTAAGTCTGAAATCCTAAACAGAAAGTAAATGAATGTTTATAATGATGTCAGTTTAAGTTTTGATGTTTTTTTCTTTCTTAAAAAATATGTCAATTTAACTGTGAATCTATTTAAGCCAAATAACCAGAAGTTTCCTTGTATCTGAGACAAATACACCCATGTATGTGGGAGGGAATAAGCTCATGCATTGCAATAGGCTGGGAACTGTCTGTCTGTATTGCTCTGTAGAAAATGATCTGAGGGAGAAGCTGAACGTGAGTCAGCAGTATGTCCTTGCAGCAATGCAGACAAACACATACCCAGCTGCATTAGCAACAGCATAGCCAGCAGGCAAAGGAAGTGGTTATTTCTTCCTACTCGGCATCACGAGGATACATCTGGAATACCAAGACTACTTTTGGGCCCCATAAACAACACGAGAAATATATTCAAAACGGAAAAGTCCAGTGGAGGAACAGACTTTTTTCTGTCTGCAAAAGGGGAGCTCTAACTCCTGCCTTCTGCTGCCTAAAAGGGGCTTGCAGAGCTAGACCTGTTCCATGCACCATGAAAGGACAGGAGGCAATAGTCAGAAACTGCAGTAAAAGAAATTCCAGTTAGCTATAAAGAAATATTCTGCATAATAAGAGGAAGAAGTTGCTTAGGAGAGGCTTTGGAATCTCCATCCTCAGTGATTGTCAAAGCTTGTTTAACCAAGGGCCTGGACAACCTTATTCCATTTAAAAGTTAGCACTGCTTTGAGCAGGAAATTGGACTAGAGGACCTCCAGAGGTCCCTCTCAGTCTACATTTCTGTGGTACAGCCTATGATCTTCACCAGCTGCGGGGACTGAAATTCAAATAATCCACCTTGCAAAACACTCCAATCAAGTATTCACAGCCATGTGACATTCATCACCCTGCCCTCTCCTCCCTGCAACAGCGGGACGGAAAGACAAGACTGGTATTTGCTTCCTCTGCTGCCTCTGGTCTCTGGCAGCCTGTGGTGTGTACTCAACCCATACAAACAAACCTAGTGATAATTTAGAGGAAATGTAATTTCACAGCCTCTTTAGCTAAAAATGCATAGGTGCTATTTAAAATAATTACCTCATTTCAATATGCACACCCATAAATTCAGGGTGCATTAAAACAGTAAATATTTAGGTAGATTGATTCACGTCCCTTACACAATTTCATTGCATTCCAGTGTCAATACGCAATGAAATAGATCTTTTTTTGTTTTGCAAGCATGGGCTAACTTGGTAAGTTTAATTGCGAAAGACTGAATTTCAAGATCTCCAGGCTTTCAAAATTTAAACATTATAAATTTAAATCACAGACACGGATACAAACAGAACAGATTTTGGCTTCCACTTGGAAAAGATAAAGTCAGACACACAAACATAAAGACAAGGCAGAGATTGAAAGCTGTCATTTATATTATTTGTAATAGCAGACTAACACAAATATAGTAAGCTTAAAATTTGAAATTTCCTGAGTGTGAAACGATAGCGTTACCTTCTGCAACAACCTAGTCTGCTATTTCTGTCATTGTTGCTATTTCTGTCATTTTTCTAGGAAAGGAGTCTTCTAACCCTCAGCAGTCACTATTCATA